>NC_084997.1:8981475-9041475 GCF_963854185.1 Sardina pilchardus
CGTCCGCACGGCAACGCCACGCCAGGCATGTAGTCATCCAATAAAAACAGCTCGCCGAGTGGATTGCCACTGACCCCAGCCGGGGGTTTTTGCGAGGAAGGGGTCACCCCCACGGTCACGTGGAGCGGAGCCGGCACGGCAGCGTCGGCTGATCGACCGCCGGCCATCGAGAGCTCGGCCTCGTGGGACTGGAGGGCGAGGCTGAGGGGGGGGGGCACTTCGGTATTCCGCAGTGAAGAGGCTCCGGTAATGGACACTCTATGCCGGCCATGTAATGCACACTCTCCATCTCACACTCTCCACCACACACATACACACACACACACACACACACACATATTCAGGAGCTCCTGTTGGGCCACCAGGTCTGCGGGCAGGAGCTAACAACCCCACTGAGAGGCCACTACTACGGCTGCTGCTAATTGGAGGCCCGGCACTCAACGGCTCCCCGGAGGCTGATCAGTAAAAGGCAGCTTTTAATTCTGTGGCTCTCTTACCAGCTCTCATTTCATACAACTACCATGACTCAGACACTCATGTATGTGTCAATGTGTGTGTGTGTGTGTGTGTGTGTGTGTGTGTGAGTGTGTATGTATGTGTGTTTGAATGTGTGTGTGAATGTGTGTGTGTGTGTGTGTGTGTGTGAGTGTGTCTGTGTCTGTGTGTGTGTGTCTGTGCATGAATTCGGCTGGGTGTTTTTTCATGCATTGGATCGAATATCGACTTCCAACTGCAAGAAGAAAAATTTGAAGGAAAAAAAAAGGCAAAAAAAGAGAACATTTCTTCCTAACTTATTCCATTATCCTAATGTCATTGGAAATTAATGAAACAGCCCTGACGTGATCTGTATGAAAAGTTAAACACGGAGCCCATTAGGTCAGCATGCATTATCCAGCATGTGCAGCACGTGTGTGGAATTCCAGGCTAGAGCACCGGGAGTGGCGCGTCGTCGTCGTCGTCGTCGCTAGCTGGCAGAGCTCCAGAGGCTCTAAATGCGAGCTAACACGGCGGTATTAATAGCCGCCTCCGCCACGGCTCCATTACGCCTCCGACGCCCCGGCCTCCGCTACGGCTCATTACCGTCTCGCGGGCCGGCTCGGCACGCACTCTCAAATAAACTCACGCCAACACACGCCGGAACTTTCCTGCCATCAAAAACAGGCACGTTTCGGGGCTACTTTTAAGCAACACTGACAGAGGCACGCGTGTGGCATGTTCGGCATGCTTGGCAGAGCTCAGGTGCCAACAGGTGGCCGAGTCTAAAATCTAGCGTGACACACACATGTAAACACGAGGGTTCAAATGTGCAGCCAGTGCCTTACAGCTACAGCTGTAATACATGTTAGCAGCTCCTGCTTGCGCTCGCTAGCCACTGGAGGTGTCAACTGTCAACACCCTCCTTTCACGGCAGGAGCAACATGGGAATATTTGGCAGGCAGGCAGGGATGCCCATGTCATTTGAGGTTACCTGATTTGTTTATACAGTTTGACCGTGCTGAAATATTTACATGCTTTTTTCCAGGAGTGTGCCAGTGAGTGTTTGTGTTTTCATACAGTAGCTACTGTGCTGATGACCATCAGGATGTGAAGACAGCTTGACCATAGCGTCCACAAGGGAAAAACTCCCAACTACCAACACAGCTACAGACACACAAACAGCTGCATCAATCCAACAGACACACACACACACACACACACACACACACACACACACACACACACACACACACACACACACACACACACACACACACACACACACACACACACACACACACACACACACACACACACTAACCATAACACACTTATCATATGGCCCTCTAACAGGCATTAAGCCTCACAGCTCAGTCTATCAGCTCTTCTGGTTGCATCACCACAATAGTGGGATTGAATCCAAAAGTTAGTGAACGCAGTTGCTGCTGCTGGGATACATATGACAGCTATGCAAATGCAAATATTCACACAAGCACAGACACACTGCTTGGCCACACACACACACACACACACACACACACACACACACACACACACACTGTTGCCACAAACACAAACACAGAGGAGGCGCCTGCAGCAGGGGTGCGGCTAAGTGAGTGGAATGCAATGCTGCCCGATATGAATTAATGAAGCGTCAATGTGACAGATTCATGCAAGATGCTTCCACAGCCATGTGTGAGAAAGAGCTACTGGAGACACCCACAGGCACACGCTACCACACATATCTACACACACACACACACACACACACACACACACACACACACACACACACACACACAAACGCACTTCAAAAAGTACCTACAGCGTTCCTCAGTTATGACGCCATGGACAAATCTGACAACCCAATACCTAGTCACAACTGCCATTTCCAGTGCAATCCTGGATTATATAATCCCATGGAGCATTTGTCTGATTCAGCAAGTTCTCCTCAACAGTCAGCTGTCCGTTATGCGTCATGTGCACAATAAAAACCCCTCCTCCAGTCCGCCCTGGCTCTGGCTCTGGAGTGGCCGAGACTGAGCCATGCACCCGTCCAGGAAATAAACACATCGCTTCACGAGTGTGCAATTTGATTAGACGCACTTTGATGAGGCATGCAATTTGATTTGCTGTCGAGATCAAATGATTAAAAAAAAAGCCTTCTCTCAAAATGGCAGACTTTTCGTTTTTTAATGCCTCGTATATCCTCCACACACATACCCAGCAGAGTCGTGTGTTATTGTACCGAGCAAGTCACAATCGCGTATTAGAAGTCGGTGTTTGCTTTGGCGTTTCACTTGGCAGCTTTATCTGCACATTTAATCAGATGGGAGGGAAAAACAGAGGCTGGAAAGTAAACAACAGAGATGCTGGGACCTATAGTGATTACAGTGAGAAGCTATAGATAAGCACATCTGCTCTTGGATAACATGGGACTGCAGTCAAGCTGCTGCACACTCATCTGTGTGCTGTGTGTGTGAGAGTGTGTGTGTGTGTGTGTGTGTGTGTGTGAGTGTGTAAGTGTGTGTGCACGCCGTGTGTTTGTGTGTGTATATGTCGTCTGTGTGTGTGTGTGAGAGGGTGTGTGTGTGTGTGTGTGTTCTGTGTGTGTGTAAGTGTAAGTAAGAGAAGGAGAAGGAGGAAATGCATGAATAAAGAGTGACACGGCAGGCTCCCCGGTCCCGGCGTGCTCAGCAGGGAGCCGTGGAACACAACAGGCCACCAACAGAGGGGCCCATAAGCGTCCCCGAGCACGTCTCCGCGCGGGACAATGGCAACGTATGTGCGGCCCTGTGACAGCCACGCGGTTGTGCTTCTATAGGAGAATCTGTGTGGGGCGGCGAGAGCTGTGGGCTCGCAGTGAAAGAATGAGAGCGTGTCTGCCTGCATATGCATATTCATCAAAGGGTGGTGCCGTTGTGGTGTGTGTGTGGGGGAGAGACACATTATTTGTGTCTGTGTTTGTGCATGTACACACTCATAACGACTGTATGTGTGTATGCAGACATGTGTTTGTGTGTAATTATGGGTCCATATGGAGTGTGTGTATATGTGTGTATATGTGTGTTTCCATAACTACGTGTGAAGGTGTGTGTATATATACACACACACACGTGTCCATGCATAGTGTGTGTAATCTGTGTATGTGTGATTACCTGCCGCTAGCAGCGCCCGGTGACTCGGCCCCCAGTCTGCATCGTTCCAGCTGATTGGCCACAATCTGCCGCTCCACCTCCAGCTCTCTGGTCAGCCGCTCAAACTGGAGCTCCTGCGAGAACAACCACACAAACATCAACAAACACACAAACATCAACAAACACACAAACCACATCAGCTCAGGAACGCAGCTAACACAAGCTGAAGGGCATAGGTCAACACAAAGATGGAGGCTTTAGTGAAGTAAGACAACACGCAGCCACAAAGCCCCTTTACAATACTCCACATTATACCAGTAAAGGGAAATGTTCTAATTTCACACATGATAAGCAATAGCCCGAAACCAAACACTCCGCCAAAGGCAACCACAGAAAACCCATAATAACCATTTTGAGGTCAAACATTCCCACTGTGGAAGCCATATGCACCATCAGAAGCCATTTGCATCCAGTCCTCAAGTGCAACACACACAAACACACACACACACACACACACACACACACACACATACACCTGCCAACTGCTTGCACACTACAGGAACCTACAAGGCAGCATGGGAAGCATGGGAAGAAGTGGAGAGAAGGTGATGTGGGGGTGATGAAGAGGAGGGTGTGTAGAGAACAGGAGCAGGGGGAGGAAGAGGAAGAGGAGGGTGTGTAGAGAACAGGAGCAAGGGGAGGAAGAGGAAGAGGAGGGTGTGTAGAGCAGGAGCAGGGGGGAAGAGGAAGAGGAGTGGAGATGTGGAGAGCGAGCGGTGAGCTGAGGGGAAAGGGCCTTGAGTGACAGCAGGCATGGCTGAGCAGAGTCCCCGCCTCATCAATCTCAACACAGACGCCACACGGCCCAGACCACACACACACACACACACACACACACACACACACACACACACACACACACACACACACACACACACACACACACACACACACACACACACACACACACACACACACACACACACACACACACACACACACACACACACACACACACACACACACACACACACACACACACACACACACACACACACACACACACACACACACACACACGGTGGCCTCCATTCTTCAGGGACAGTTTAACAGTTTAACACAACAGATAAAACAACACACACACACAGAGCGAAATAATGTCAGTCTCTCCCTCTCCCACGCACATCCAGCAGAATCCACTCTGTGAGATGGAGGGCAGTGGTAGCACAGTTTAACCTTGCTTCCTCTGTTCCGCTGGGACTCAGGCAGGAATCTGCATCTGACTACTCTAATTACCCAACAAGAACAGGGCTGTGACTCCAGGCACTCGGAGTGAATGTGTGTGTGTGTGTGTGTGTGTGTCAGGCTCCCAGCACTGCAGCACAGAACAGCGTGCACACACACACACAGACACACTCCACTCACGTAACTCTTTCTTTCTCATGCATCTCACATTCTTCCCCTATTACACATGCATATTTTCATTCTCACTTTCTCCCCCTCCCTCTCCCTCTCTCACTCACTCACACACCAGCACACACACACACTCACCAGCACACACTCCCAGAGCACTCCCTCTCTTTCGGAGGCAAAAAGAGGCACACCGCACACTCGGTTCCGCTCCAACAAGCGTTCAAACACACTCACCTCCCGCCAGACAGCAGCGTGACACTGAGGTGGACACGGTCACTTAGCCTAGCCTCCTCTCCTCTCCTCTCCTCCTGCAGTTTCTCACTCGCTCAGTTCTCTTTTCTCTCTCTCGTTCACTCTTCTTCCCCTGTCTTTCTATGCAGACTTTCTTTCAGAGTCCTGCCCCCTCTTCTGCCTGCTCCTCTCTCTCTCTCTCTGTCCCTCCTCTCTCTCTCTCTCTCTCTCTCCTGAGAAGCTATGAGTGCAGGACTCTGTGCCTGTGCTGGGGGATTGGCTCAAGGAACTGCTGCTACTGCAGCCTGCCTGCCTGCCTGCCACTCTCTCTCTCTCTCTCTCTCTCTTTCTCTTTCTCTTTTGCTCTCTCTCTCTCTTACTCACTCTGTGCCCTGTTCCCAAACTCCCTCCCCTCTTCACTTCAACTCGCTCTCTGTGTCTCTCTCTCTCTCACACACACTTTCTCTTGTGGCCATGAAAAGTACTGTACTGCAGAGAGAAAGAGTGAGACAAAAACAGACAGACAGAGACAGAGAGAGAGAGAGAGAGAGAAAGAGAGAGAGAAAGAGAAGGGGAAAGGGGAAAATGAGTGTGATTCAAGCCCCATATCCACTTTCCTGTCTTCTCTTCTACAGTGAGTCAATGCGGGCAGTTTCCTCAGGAAGTTCAAACATCCTTGTTGGCTGTTGCCCCGAGTTACAGCACGGAGCAGATACGGGTGCCATGATGGGCTTCAGCAGAATTTCAAAAAAGAAGGGGAAAAAAAGAGAGAAAAGAAACGAAACCGCCTCGAAAAAAAAAGCAATCCCATGGATTTTTGAGCTGTGCTGGCAATACAAAAACCCTCATCACCCTACTGATTACAGTGTGTGTGTGAGCGTGTGTGTGAGTGCGCATGTGTGTGTCTATATGTGTGTGTGGGGGAGGGGGGCTGCAAAGAAAGCATTTTAATTCTCCATAAAAAAGTCGAACTCCTCAGCCTTAGTTCTGGCCACATCCTCTCTCTCCACCCCGGCAAATAAACAGTTCACACACTGAACTTTCTCACTCACTCTGAGAAATGAACTGCACTAACAGCGGATCAAGACAATTTCACAAGCAATTTTCTCAGACTTACTCATCCCTCTTGAGAATCAAAATAGGGCAATCAACACAACAATAGTTCTACATCATTTAGCAGAATATAACCATTTCCACTACAGACGACCCCCCCCCCCCCCCCCCCCCCACACACACACACACACACTCTTCAACACCGACTCCCACCCCCACACCAACCCCCTCCAGAAATAATCATGCTCCCCGGACTTACCCAGAACTTCATTTTCAGCAGATCGTGAAATTTGAAAAGGCTGAGCAAAGTCCTATTTATAGCGCCTTGAGTGACATGAGCCTGTCAGTGCGAGGCCAGGCTTAAGACTGCTCATCCATCTGAATAAAGCCCCAGCACTGGGGAGCCAGAATCGACCAGTCAGCCCCACTCTCTCACACACACATACACACACATGCTCTCTCTCCCCCTCTCTTACACACACTTCGTACACTCCGCCCCTTACACACACACACACACACACACACACACACACACTCAAATGCTCCCAGTCTCCCCCTCAGCAATGCAGCACTATCCACCCTACTATTTGCATTTAAAGCCCCTCAGCTCGTGTCAGTGTGGGTAAGCCCCCCTGTGCTGCGCTGAGAAACACACCCACATGCGCACAACAATGCAGTCTAGGCTGGGCCAGCACGCACACACACACACACACACACACACACACACACAGACAGACACACACAGAAGGAAAAACAAGGAAGAAATAGAAATGTATAAACATGCATATCCACGCTAAATATATACACAAAGGAAACACACACACGCTTTGTGCCCTCTTGAAGATATGGATTCAGTCAACTAAGCTCTCGCACAACAGAGGCTGGAACTTTAACGTTAGGCTCTAGAGGAAAAGAGAAAGAGAGAGAGAGAGAGAGAGAGAGAGAGAGGAATAAAGAGTAGAGACTAGAGAGAGTAGAGAGGGAGGGAGAGGGAGAGAGGGGAAGAGAGAGCGTAGAGAGAGTAGAAAGGGAGAGAGAGAGAGACATGGTGGGAGAGGGACAGAGGAAGTGAGAGGGGAGAGAGTGAGAGAGAGAGAGACATGGTGGGAGAGAGAGAGGGAGAGAGAGAGGGATAAAGGATGAGCATGTGTCTCTGAGTGACCGCAGTAATCTCAGGACAAACAAGCAGCGTGGTACTGTGACTGCTGCTGCTGCTGCTACTGTGGACCACAGGCATTGACAATCAGCTGATGACACTCCAGCTAAAACTAGGCCATTAGGATCAAAACTTAATGCTGCGCTTCACACAACTTCTTTTTCTCTATCTGTATGTCTGTGTGTGTGTAGATGTGCGTGTGTGTGTGTTCGTCCGTGTGTGTGTGTGTGTGTGTGAGAGTGAGTGTGGGAGTGAGTGTGTTTGAGAGAGGGAAAGAAGAAGAAATGGGATGTTCTGATGTGCGTGGAAAAGAGATTGAGAAAAAGATAGACGGAAAGAAAGACATTTGATGAAGCCGCCAACGTGCTGATGGGCTGCCTGTGGTGTGTGTGTGGTGTGTGTGTGTGTGTGTGTGTGTGGGGGGGGGGGGGGGGGGGGGGGTGGCGATGGGGACTCATAACAGGATGTCAAAGAGCTCGGAACAAAACCGATTTCACAGTCAGGCGGGGGGAAGAGCACGCCTCGTGCAGGCCGCATAAACACAAAACCCATCGAATCCGCCTCCCCCTGGGATTTAGCAGATAAGACACCCTGACTCCTCTCTCTCCCCTTCATGCTCTCGCTCACTCTCTTCTCTCTCTCCCTCACTCACTCTCTTCTCTCCCTCCTTCACTCTCTCCCTCTCCAGTGATAAACTGCCTGTGAGGCTCTGGGCAAAAGCATAAATGATGATGTGAACATTTCTATTATATAGCACCCTATACCGATCATACATGTCATGCCCAGAAATCGATAGTGTTGTCCAATAGCTTGTGGAGGGACAGCACACACACACACACACACACACAGTATGTCCATCTCCCTTAATGCGTCGATACACACTCGGAGTGGTGTTCTATGGCCTGACGGCGTACGCATGGCGTTGAGTCCTGTGCCATCAGGGGCAGCCTGTCTGGAGCCGTGTGGGTAATTTGTGTCCTTCTCCATGGCAACAGCACCCGGGGCTCGCTCAGATGAAGCTCGCTCCTGCAAGGCGGGCAGAGGCATCTGCGGGCGCCATAAGGCACATGAAGCACGCCCATATGAACTGCCCCCGACACGCCAATGGGTCATGTGATCGAGAGGAGAGCTCGCCGGCCTTCGCTCTCGGTCAAACTCACTCTCCTCCTCCCTCTCTCTCTCTCTGTCTCTCTCTCTCTCTCTCTGAATCATTTCCTCTCTCCTTTGCTCTCGCGCACTCTTCGCACATTATCCATCTATATCGCTCTCCTATTCTCTTGCTCATGCTATCGCTATGCATCTCTCCCTCTACATCTCCCTCCCCCTCTCTCTCTCTATCCCTCTCTCCCTCTCTCTCTCCATCTCCATCTCCCTCCCCCTCTCCATCTCCCTCCCCCTCTCCATCCCTCTCTCCAGGTCTTTCCTCAGGAAGTATGATGTCCTCCCTATAGCTCTCCCATCTGTCCCTGCTCCAACGTTGCTGGCGTGGTAACTGTGGGCCTGTGCCGCCCCACAGCCCCATCACTCCTCGGGATGCTCCACGGCTAATAAACGCGGCCGCCATCTTAATGGCCTTCCACCAGCGCCCCCTATATATTTCAACAGAGGCCAGCGGAAAACCCAGGGAAATGGGACATTATATCAGCTGTAATTACTGTTTTACATCATGGGTGAGGGGGAGGCAATGCTGCACTGAGCATCAATCTGCAGCAGGGGAGAGAGAGAGAGAGAGAGCCAGGGAGAATGGGTGTGTGTGAGTGTGTGTGTGTGCGTAAAATACTGCTATGGGTGGAACACAATATGTGTGTGTAAACCTGATATGAGTGTAATCCAGTTTGTGTGTATGTGAGTGAGAGTGTCTGTGTGGGTGTACATAAACGTGTCTAACAAAACGTCTGTGTGTGTGTGTGTGTGTATGTGTCTGTCTATATGAGGTTGTGTGCACAAGGGGGAGAGTGTAATGGGAGAAGCGCTTTAGCATGGCAGCACTGTTTGAGTTAGCGCCGCGCGTGATTATCCTGTAGCATTAATAATTCACCACTCAGGTTGCTCTCTCGCCTTCCTCCATCTCTCTCCTCTTCCCTCCCTCTCTCTCTCTATCTCCCTCGTCCCCTCTCTCTCTTCCTCCCTCCCTCTCTCTCCATCTCCCTCATCCCCTCTCTCTCTCTCTCCTCCTCTCTCTCTCCTCCTCCCTCCCTCTCTCCTCCTCCCTCTCTCTCATCTCCTGAGTGGAGGCAGCATGGGAGAGACAGTGCCTGCTCCGTCTAATAACCCCACACATTACCCAGCCAGCCCTGAGATCAGCCCACAGAGGCCAGCTAGGCTCCCTCGCCGCTCCTCTCCTCCTCTCCTCTCCTCTTCTCCGCCCCTCCCTTCATCCCTCCATCCCTGGTCTGCTGGCCCGGGAGCCTGTGGTCTGTGTGTGTGGGCCCTTGTGTCCGGTAACGGCTCCCTGACGCCCTGGTTATTAGAGGCCTAGTGCCGAGACAAAGGCGCCCAGTGCGTCCTGTACCAACAGTGGGCTCTGTCCCACTCGCACTCATTGTTGGGGTGACAATGTGCATCAGTGCAGAGACACACACGCGCACAGACAACACACACACACACACACACACACACACACACACACACACACACACACACACACACACACACAGATAGTATCCACACGTTGCAGTGCGGAATCGGATTGTGGAGTGTTTTGAGCGCAGAGCAAACAGATGACACAACACCCTCATCCTCTTCTCTCTCTCTCTCTCTCTCACTCTCTCGCTCCATCTCTCTCCATCCATCCCTCTGTTTCAATCGCTCATGTGGTCCTTCTCTCTCCGAAGCTTACTTCCTCTTAAGTCCCTTGCCACCTCTGGCTCTATCTCTTTCCTCCCACTTCTCTCTCTTTTCTCCGACTCAATCTCTTTCACTCTCAGTCCTCTTCAACTCTCTCTCTCTCATCTTATCCTCTTAATGACAGATGACACGGCCAGACACCACCGATTGAAGGGTCTGCTCCATCACCACTGCCCACACCTACTACTGACCATCTGTCTGTGGCTGTCTGATAACCTCAAACATTAACACACACACACACACACACACACACACACACACACACACACACACACACACACACACACACACACACACACACACACACACACACACACACACACACACACACACACACACACACACACACACACACACACACACACACACACACACACACACACACACACACACACACACACACACACACACACACACACACACACACACACACACACACACACCTTATCAACTCGCGGTGTGACACCACTCACTCATCGTGGTGACGCAGCATGCGAGTGGATTATTTTTCCACTGGCAACCCATGCACAGTCAGCCAAAAGAACACAGTCAGCATGAACGCACAAGCTCATGCATGACAATATACCGGTCAATTAACAGAAGGTCATTTCTTGTAAACACACAACAGCACGCCTGCTAATATTCTCAATTAGCAGTGGCTGCCGGTGTCGCTGGCTGTTGTGTTCCATAACTTACGTTCAATTAAAAAGGCGTTGGTGACACACCAGCACACAGTCGATTAACAGGGGTCACACACACACAAGCGCGCACACACACACACTCAATTATCCCCTTCAAACAACTGAGCAGAGGTGCCATCTCACACACATATTTAGAAACACACACACAAGCTCGGCAGACAGGGGTTTTGATTGCAAATTGAGCCATCTCTTCTAATGGGGCAATACAGTAGAAACTTGGCAACTGCCAGGGCATCTAATTTCAGGTTCTTTCCCTGCACACATGATTGAAATCCTGGCGTCACCCGCATCTTAAAGACTTGATGTTTTGATTGCGCTAAGGTTGTGATGCACGGTGGCCAAGTCAGGCACAGCAAAGCGACAGTCTTAAGAAGCTGACTGCGCCAGGGTTTTATCAAAAGTCGGCCCACTAATTCCAACCAAAACACGACACTCTGGCCTGAGAGGGGCTTTTCCGACTCCAAAATCAGCCATGGCGCTGGAGTCGTTTAAGCGCTGATGAGATTTCAATGCTCCATGATGTTGGCCCTCAGATATCAGCGCCGCAACCCTTATATTACTGCTGAGGCTCTCAGATCCCACATGCGGCGGAGTTAGGAGGAGGAAGAAAAAGGAGAAGCAGAAATCCCTCGTCTCTGGCGCAACCCGGAGGATCGGAGGAAATAAGGGCATCATCGGAGTCGGTGGCTGGCGCGAGTCCCGCGTCCACGCCCCACACAGCTGACCCCTCTGACCACAGCTCAAGCCTGCCCGAGTCAGGACAAGAATACTAATACAGGGAAGGAGCACAAGACTGCAGAATAACTTTCTTTTGTAGTACAATAAACCTGGTGAACTACATTTCCCAGACGAGACATTCTTTGTGTGCCAGGCAGGCAAAGCAGTGGCAGACATATGGCCAAGTTTGTTCTGGCCCACTTCAACGCCAAAAGTGATTCGACAGAATTCTGCCTTGGCAGAACCAGCCTGTCACCAGAATGCAAGCAAAACATCACAATCAAAGCGACATAAACAGGGTTGTTTGTTTTGGACCGCGCTGGTGCTTCCCATGCCAGCTAGTTCTCCAAATGTTCCAGATATCTGCCATCAAAGATCCAGTTGAGGCCTTATCAGACTGCTGTCTCTCTTTTGCTGTGACTTGCTAGGACATACTACCTACTATGGACGCCTTCCAAAAAGAGTACTCCACTTTCAAAAACAACTAATATGTTAAGCCTCCCCATCACCATCCTCAGATCACAAATGTAATATTCGCTATTGCATCCCATCCTTCTCATCCTGGATTACAGACGTCAATATCTTTCCCTTACGCGACTCTGTCTGCTCCATCAGATAAACATGCTGAGATTATCATCATCATCATCAGTGTCATCACCGTAATCCACTGACTGAGGAACAGGGGCTTCAAAGTCTCTCTCTTACTCGTTCCCTCACTTACTCACTCACACACGCACACACGTGAGCGCAGGCACAGGCACACACACACACACACACACACACACACACATATCCACAAAATGACAGACAAACACAGACACAGAGTCCAGTGCTTGCAGGGACACTGTTATCAGCGGGATAAAAGAAGAGGAAGCAAGGCTGGCGACAACAATATCAATCTACAGCAGCGGGATACTTGGAGGAAAGAAAATGTCCCTCCAGACATCAAGGTAATATTCCTGGAAGACAGCACACTCGGCCTCACTCTCTCCATCTCTGCCTTCCCCTCTCTCAAGCACACTGAAATATGACTTCGACAGACAAAAGGACCTCATTTGGCATTCAAATAACAACAAGTGGCCCGCCATCATTTGGAAGCTAAACCACGTAGAACTAGCATGACAGCTGTGTTTATCAGTTTATCTCCGAGGTCCAAGGCATGCTTAACGTCATTGTTAACTCCCAAATTGCGTGTGACGTGCTGCTAGGCAACGCCTCCCATAACTCGCCTCTGAAACCGGCTTCAGACAACCCCGGGACCAGAACACGTCTACCTTTCACATTGCGAAATCCCCTGAACCCGCTATTTCTTAAACGCTAATGTATCGTTTCTGAATGTGAAAGGGGCTCTTAGTACTCCACTCCCTCTCTTTTTTCCCCTCTCTCTCTCCCCCCCGTCTCTCTCTCATATCCAGCCTGTGGAGCAGAAGTGGCAGGACCACATTAGAGCTTAAGGACTGCAGTGAGGGCCAGGCCAGAAATATTACCATGAAAACACTTTTTCCCTCTCCCTCCATCCATCTCCCTCTCTCCCTCTCCGTCTGCCTCTCTCTCTCTCTCCCTCGCTCTCTCTCTCTCTCCCTCCCTCCCTCCCTCCCTCCCTCTCCCTCTCTCTTGGCCCCCAGAGCAGAGCAGAGCAGAGCAGACTGGGGTAGGGAAGAGGCCGGAAGCAAATCACAATCAGCACGTCAACTTCGAAAAGACCAGTGACAGAAGGAGGGACCGTGGAAAAGGGGAAAGTGTGTGAGAGAAATAGAGAAAGTGAAAAGAAAAGAAAACGTGTGTGACAGAGGGAGAGGGAGAGAGAGAGAGAGAGAGAGAGAGAGAGAGAGAGAGAGCGAGGGAGAGAGGGAGAGAGAGAGGGAGGGAGAGGCGAGCGAGGAGCTGCAGAGAAAAAGTCTATTCCATCCTGTTTGCTCAGCACTCTTCCAAATGCATTCAGCCCAGAAAGAATGGGCTCTATCTCTCGCCACCATCTACTGCGCCTGGCAGCGCAAATATCTGCCAGCCGCTCACAAAAAAAATATGTGCATGCAGATCTTATCGATAGCGGCTTTTCTCTCCTAGATTGCTCCCATCCGTCAGAGGGGGAGAAAAAGACTTTCGGGCTGTCTGCCACACAGAACAGACTCGCGCTTTCTTTAAATAATAATAATAATAATAATAATAATAAAAAAGCCAGCACACAATGGTGGCGTTGCTTTAGCAAAGCCAGGGGGGCTGGTGCTTGTGCATGCAGGCAGATGGCTCTGGCCGTGGGTTGGGGGAGAGGGCGGGGGGGAAATAAAAAGCTAAATCTATCTGTTCATTAGCTGCCGATGAGGCGTTGCAGGTAAATAGAGGCCATCGCTCGCTGTAATGGCGGCTCAGTGAAAAGAGCTGGGGTTAAAGAGAGCCATGCATCAGTGGGCTCCAGCAAGAGAGAGAGAATGAGAGTGAGAGAGAGAGAATGAGAGAGAGACAGAATGAGAGAGAAGGGGAGAGAGAGAGAATGAGAGGGGAGGGTAAAGAAAGAGTATGGAGGTGGTCACCTTGGTCAGACAAGAATGGTTATGAAAACAGACTATGGCCATAGAGTACATCATGGGCACATCTGCATAAGGGCTGAACTTAGTGCGGGTGGATGCTTCATTTCTGCATTACACTCAATGAGGATGGAGTCTCAACACCGACCGTATTCACTGATGAGGGTGAATAAAAACAACCACCGTGATGGATTTCAAAAGAAAGAGAGACCGAGCCGCAGTCACAGTCCCCCAGAATAGCACCGGCTGGGCTAATTTTCGCCAAGGCTGTCATGGTCTCTGACAAGGCTAAAATCAAAAAGATGCGAACGCGAGGCGGCGAGAGACAGACAGAGAGTAATTAAACTTTCACACATCATAAATTTTCCCTTGCATCGGGAGGGCCTGGGAGAGGAAGAACGAGCGACTGGTGAGTCATCCTCGCTCTTGATGTGAGGAGCAGCAGATTGGGCGAGAGACATCGACAGAGAAGATGAAGAGAGAGAGAGGGAAAGGGAGAGAGAGGGGGGGCTGAAGCATGGAGGTAAAAAAAAAACGAGACGGCCTTCATCGTCTCCCCGTCCCCATGTCTGCGCGTCGTCCCTGCGGCGGCCGTATCTGCCCGGCCGCGTCCTTCTCCTTATCTGGCCGTGGCGTGTCCAGCGTCTTGTCTCGGCGGCGTATCTTTGTTCTGTCCCCGTCATGTCTGCGCGCGCTCTTTATCTCCAGTGGCTCTCCCCGCTGTCCCTGGCCGGCTCCTGCCCGCGCTCACGCGTCCATACAGACGTCTCCGCTCCTGTCAAGGACTTGGCCTCCACTGTCCACTGTGCTGCAGTCCGTGAATGACCGACTTCTCCGTCCTTTCCCTGTCTGTGCATCTGTGATGGCATATACGCTCGTGGCACGATGTACACATGTGGGCATCCGTGTCTGTTTCTGGATCACTGACCGTGCCCACGTCCTCTGTGCTCTCTGTGTGCCCAGTGCCCTCGTTGTCCTGTTCATGCCCCTGGAAGTGGCAGGGCACACCACACCACACATGCCTCCATTGGACCCTCTACATGCCACACTCGGATCAGCTTAGCTTGGGCAAACGTGCCTGGATGGACCCCATCTGCCAACAGGAGGGCTTCAACACACACATAGACAGACACACACACACACACACACACACACAGACACACACACACACACAGTCCATCCCTCCCACCACAGGCTTCAATCACAGGAAAGAGCACCTAAATAAATATCGGACCATGAAAACACACACACGGCTCCACACCGGAGGCTGCCACAGCAGGAGGGATGGAGGACCGGAGGATAACACCTCAAAAACACAGGAGACGAAGAGGGGAGGGATGGAGGGAGGAAGAGGGAGAGAGAGAGAGAGAGAGAGAGAGAGAGGGAGAGGGAGAGAGAGAATTATGGTGGAAGAGAATAAGCTCTGTAGTTCTCACTGGATTTCTCTCTCTCTCACACACACAAATGTAAATATGGGTCATACGTTACATAATCGTTCCCAACCTGGCAGCCAAGCATGGACAGAAACAAGAGATGGCTTTTTCCCTGTTCAGCCCTACAACAGTCCCTCTAGGTCTGGGAGAGTTGCAGGAAGTAGGCCAGAATGTGGACAAATGTCTGCAGTGCCCCTGCACCCTAGACCTTTAACTCTCTGCCGTTCAGTCGGGACATTCAACCACCACCCAATCATATACGTGTCCAGCAATCCTCCCATCTCAGCCCATGAGCACAAATGGAGCTATGGAACAGTCATCCCTCACTGCTCTATTCGCCCATCCCTGACATCTCTTTCTGTCTCTCTCTCTCTATATATATATATATATATATCTTTCTCTCTCTCAATCTCTATCTCTATCTCTCATTCATGGGTGGGCGTCGGGACTGCACCTCCACCTCAATGTCTGCCTCCTTCCTCTTCTTCCATCCTTCTTTCTTCTCCTTCCTTCCTTCCTTCCACCATCTTCCTCCTCCTCCTCTTCTCCTTCATGTGGAGCCAGGGCCTCTGGAGCTGTTGTGCCCTCAGACGCTGCACCTCTCCAGCGCTTAATCTCCCACCGTTTAGAGGCCCACAGATCCTTCCCACAGGCCCCCTCGCTCTTAATCTCCTCCACAACCAGCCGCCTCTCGGCGGTGGGCTAAGATAAAGCTTGATGAAAGCAGCACGCACGCACACACACACACACACACGCGCACACACACACACACACACACACGCGCGCGCACACACACACACACCACACACACAGTGGAACCTCCAGAGGGAAAAACCATGGAGTTGGCAACGAAGAAGCGGCTCTGATGTTACAGTTAGCCGTCCTGTTCTTGAGGCTTCTTGAGCGGCAGTCCAAACCCCGCACACTCACAAACCAAAGAAACGCAGGCACATCTCCAACTCCTCATCTGTTCCACCGTCCTGTCCACATCCCAGAGACTGGCACTGATTTAACACAGCGGAGACAGCAAGAGACAAGAGACGCCAACAGGGGACCCACAAGAGAGAGAGAGAGAGAGAGAGAGAGAGAGAGAGAGAGAGAGAAAGAGAGAGAGAGAAACGATACACTCAGGATAGCCACTTCATCACGGAGATGTGAAAACTAGACCATGGGAGCGACGTAAGGAGAAATAAGTCATCCAGTATGCGTCATTAAATGGCCATTAAAAGAGGCCATCGGCGCTACATCTGGTGATGTGATGGGGGCGATTCTCCCGCCTCAGTAGATGGGTAGTAGCTGAGACGAGAGAGACAGAGAGAGACAGAGATAGAGAGAGAGAGCAAGAGAGCAAGAGAGAGAGAGAGAGAGAGAGGAGGAGGAGGTGAAGTCTGCTCCACATCCAGGCTCTAATCTTAGCATCTCATCCATGGCCGCTTCCCCACCGAGAGGGGCGAGTGTGATTTGTAGCAGGGAGAGAAGATTTGACTACAGTTTCTGCTCTTGCAAATTTAATGCACCAGGTGGAGGCCAGGTGTGTGCGTGTGTGTGTGTGTGTGTGTGTGCCCGTGTGCCTGTGTGTGTTTCCCCTCACATCAGTCTGAAGCACTGCTGCTCGCTAGCGTTCTCTCGATACTCTCCGCCGTAGACTCAAATGGCGTGCGAGGAGCGGGGAAAAAAGAAAACCTGCAGTCATTATCTGTTGATGATGCCACTTTTTTCTGGCTCAATGAAATCCAACACAAAAGCAATCTGTGTCCCTCGCTCAGATGAGAAGCTCCCTGACAATACAGCCTCACAATCATTCACTGACACACACACACACACACACACACACACACACACACACAGAGAGAGAGAGAGTGATCCGCACCACAAGAGCAGCACACACAAACACACAGCTGCACAACGGGGTCGATACTAAAGCAGTCACCACAAAATAAAAAAAAAGCAGTTGCAGCGTAGCAGTGGTTGAAATCCTATTTTTCCCCTCAAATCCTTCTATTATAACACGGAACAGTGTGAAAGACAATGAATGAGCGAGAGTGATGGGAACAGAGAGTGAGTGAGAGAGAGAGAGAGAATAAAGAAAGAAAAACAAAGAAAAAAAGCTGTGCCATATTTCAGAGGGGGCAGGCAGACTGACAGCATGCATGAGAATGCAGCGAGTGGAGCCCCTGCTGTGTGCTGCTGATCAGGGAGGCGGCTGCAGCCGGCTCAGGAGCGGGTGGCAGCCACAGCGAGGACCATCCAGCTGGGCACAGAGGCAGCCTCCAGCCCTCCCTCCCTCATCCTCCCCTCCCTCTCTCCCTCCCATACGCTCCTCTCCTCATTCCATCATCCACAGGTGATCCAAGGACAACACTCGCTCCTCACAACCCCTACTGCACACCGCTCCTTCAGCGGCAGCCCTCTGGATACAGACACTGATAGTGATGATAATGATGGTGATGATGATGATGATGATGATTGTAATATCATTGAGCAGTGAAGGCTCTGTTGTCCCACTGCCAGGCTTCTGCAAAGGCTACGCTATAATACCCAAGCCATGGAGTCTACTGGATTGCCTCTCACCTCCTTCCTCCAGCCAATGGATCAGACACTTCAAGAGAACTCCTTCAAACACACACACAGACACACAGACACACACACACACACACACACACACAATACTCCTCAATGCACCTGATTGTATCCTCTCAGGCTCAGCTCAAGTACAGTGTCGACATCCAGAGCAAGGCCACTGCAGTCACTCTCTCCCTGCGCTGCAGTTGTTGGCTAAAAACAAAGTTAAACTCCCATAGAGGTTGAAAGTGCCCCAGAAGAGAAGAAGAGCTTCTTACTCACTTGCCGCCTGATTGTATCAGAGCTCAGCAAACGTTTCACCGAGCGCTCGGCTGTCTCGAGAGAAAAGAGGCGTTCCATTCTTTCCACTCAGTTTTCAGAGCGCAGAGGAGAGGAGGAGAGAGCAGGAGGAGGAGGCTGAGGGTGTTTTCTTTTTTTAATGGAGCACTGAAGCAAGGTCACCCACAGAAATCTGGCCACTTCAACTGGCCTGTACCAGCCTTGGTGAAGAGCTGGGTCCTTGGGCTGCCAAGAAGTCTCTCTGCCTCTGCCTCTCTCTCTAACTCTCTGTCTCACACACACACACACACACACACACACACACTCTCTCCCTTTCACACACACACACATACACACACTCCCTCTCTGTCCCTCCCTCTCACACACAGACACACACATACAGTCTCCTCCTTCTCTCTCTCTCTCTCACACAAACACACACACACACAGTGTCTCTAGCACTTGTTCTTAAACCACCACATGTGTGTAGACACTCACACAGAAAAATCCAAAACACAAACTCAGCCTACAGCTGAAGAACGAGAGAGAGAGAGAGAGAGAGAGAAATGAATATTCTCTGAGTGTAATGGAATCCAGCAGAGCAAATGAGGAGAAACAAACACTCAGCAGCGGTGTGCTCCGGGAGGGCAATGAGTTGGGAAATGACACGAGGACAGTCCTTAAGAGGATCGCTTTTTAATAAGAGAGCCGCTCTCTCTCTCTCTCTCTCTCCCTCTCTCTCTCTCTCTCTCACCAGCGGCAGCGCCAAGCGCCAGGCTGGAGCGAGCCTCGCTGAAGTCACAACAAGAAGAAGAAAATGTTCAGTCTTGTGAGAAAGTTGACTGGCAGGGGTTGGGAAGAGGGTGAAAAGGAGACCGAAGAAGAAGGAGAAGGAGGAGGAGGAGGAGGAGGAGGGAGTGGGGGGTGAGAAAAAGAAAGAGGAGCGAGAGAGAAAAAAATGGAGGCAAACATTTGGCCAAGCCCTCTCCATTCCTTCCGTCCTTATTAAAGAGGACAAACACCAAGGCAACGCTTCGCATGGCCGGCCCGGAGCGAAAAGGCGCCAAGCACAACAGTACTTTCATTTTCCCCCCTCTCTCGCTCTCCCTCTGATCCTCTTACCACAGACACAGGCACACACCCGCCGTCCTGGCTGAATAATGTCGGCCGTCCTCAACAGACGTGAGGGGTAGGTGGGTGGGGAGGGCCGAGGAGATGGCCCTTTCTTTTGCTCGCGGCACAAAAGCGCCTAAGCCCATTGCCCACGGTTTTAAGCTGCAGAGGTGGCCCCTGGAGTTGGACCGACCCTGAGGGAATCCTGTCCAGATCGGCCACAATGGGCCCTTAGCTACCGGGGCAGCAAGGCAAGGCTCGCTATTCATAGCACTGCGAAAAAACACTCTTGACTTCAGGATGCGGAGGGTAAAATATTATTCTGTGTCTGGCCTGTGCAACTGTTGAGTCTGCCAGTGCAGACTATTTATGGCTGCTTGTCTGTGTGTCCAGAGCACAGGATCTGACTCAAAAGGACTTGGACATGACCTGAGGTGTCTATGGGATCTCCATGTAAACCTCCCATGACTAGACAGATAAGAGAGTTAACCCTTGGCACCCCTCGGCTTCCCGGCAGACAGCACCTATTAGGTGGTCTCTCGCGCCTTTCGCCGGGTCACGGCCTCGGCCAATGGGAGCCTGGCTGGCTAAGCCGCGATGGCCCTGAGGGGTTAAGGCTGGGAGTGGCGGAGGGTGATGATGAGGGCTCAGCGGGCAGAGACTCTCCAGCCCTGCAGCCATCCATCTCTCCAGGGCTAGCGGGGATGGTGGAGGTGGAGGTGGTGGTGGAGGTGGTGGTGGAGGTGGTGGTGGGGGGCAGTAATCAGTGGACAGCTCCAGGAGTCGTGCTCTCCACTCAGTCACTGCCTTTCCTGGCCCCTATGGCCGCTGTCCACTCCACACGGCGCTAAAAATAGGCGACTCATCCAAGGAAGCGTGCAAGACAAAGGTGGGGGTGGGGGTGGGGGTTGAGGAAACAGCAGTGGAAGACAAGAGCCCCACACCCTTCCTCCCCCCCCCCCAACCCCTCTCTCTGTGCATCCTTTCCGTGGGCCGTTGTCTCCACAGGAGCCTCCCAGCATGGAGGGAGCGAACATAATCAATGAAGAGCTCGTTAATGAGCCCCACTCATCATACGGCATTAGAGGAAGTGGATGTTGGATCATCATTCAAGCACTACATTTCCTCCGATGACGAGTGAAGATCCTCCAATATCGCCCGACGCGGTTCAAGTGCGAAGGCCTCGCTGTCGAGGGCCAATTACGATAGCCGGCGAAAAAAGGCAGAGTGGAAACCACTCAGTGGCCTAAACACAGACCGCCGGCCCCTGCAGCCATTGTGTGTCCCGGACGCAACAGCTGGTGGATGCGTTTCCAGCGCCGGGCTGTTTCTGCGACGCGGCGAGGACTCCAGGTGCTCCGTGTTTATGCAGATGTAATTTGGCTGCAGGGAACACACCACTGGGCTGGAAAGTGCCGGAGAGCAGCATTATGGGGATGCGTTGTGCAGCCTGTGGTCTACTCTGGAGAGCCCAGGCCAGTGATTAACATCATAAAGTGCCTGTTTCTGGACACAGGAGGCCAAATACAAAAGTCCGACACAAACAGCCACGCCAATTTCGATTTTCTTTTCCCATTTTCTTAGCATTCTCGCTCTTCTAGTGGTATACACTCAACTGCACATCGCACAGAGTTCTTGAAGCTAATCTAAATCAGGAGACCAATATCATTTCCTGTATCGAACTAACCAATACCATTTCCTACATCCAATGAATAGCTGGAGCAGGAGAGGAAATGAGAGCCCTCTCCCCATTCATCATCATGTGGCCATTACATGGGACTCAATATTTTACTCCACAAAAGCTGAGGGGGCCATCCAGCACATGTACACACAATACTGTCTATTTATAAAGCACACAGTAAAAAGTGATACGTTGATAAGGACAAAGTGTAATATTTGACTTCATATCTGCAGTGGTCCATAAAAGCACTTACACAAACGTACACACTTACACACACACAAATGCAAATACACATCACACACCTATATTAACACCCCCCCTCTTTCTCTCTCTCTCTCACACACACACACACAGCTGCTAATCTCTGTTGTCCTTGAGCATATATTAAATTCGCATAACTAATGCGAGCAGAGAGGATGATGATAAGAGAGAGAGAAAAAGAGAGAAAAGGAGAGAGAGAGAGAGAGAGAGAGAGAGAAAGAAAGAGAGAGGGAGAGAGAGAGGAAAGCATTTAAATACACACGCAGCATAATTGCTGAATGAACAGAAAAGGCCATTGACGGGCCTGTACTGAATGGCTGCTCTCCAGAATCATTACGGGCCGATTGAAACTGCTAAAGAAGAGCACCGTAGCCTTATATATATATATATATATATATCTACAAAACGCCACCATCAGCCAAATGAAACTTTAACTAGATCATAAATATTAGAGGCACAAGAGTCGGGAGGGAGGGGGGGAAAGAAATGAACGCTAAATTAATTCTGAAATCTTTTCAGAAGGTGCTGCAAAGAAGAGAGAGGGATTAGAGTTGAGGTTTGGGAGAGAGAGAGAGAATGACAGGAGGATAAGAAGAAAGAGGCTAAAAAACTAAGAGTGTGCGAGAAAAGGAAAAATCACGAGGGTAATAAGCCGAAAATGGAGTCTCTAATAAGCCATTACGCACACATCACACAGCTGCCGGGTCAGAGCTCACTACGAGCAGAGAGAAGAGAAGCGGGCAGAGCCGCTAATAGTGACGACTCAAGATGCCGCGGCCACAGAGTAGAGCGAGGGACAGAGAGAAGGAAGAGAGAAAAGAGAGAAAGACAAGAAAGAAAAGGGAAACACAGCGCTCACATTAGCAGGAAAAACAAACTCCTCCAGCGGCTTCACAGGAAAAGAGGGAGCGGGACGCAGGGAGAGCGAGAGAGCAAGCGAACGAGCGGAGACCTGCCGGGTTGTTGGCAGATGGCTCCATGTTTGGGCATTGGGGCAGAGGAGGAGGAGGAGGGGGCAGGGTGAGTGAGTGCGAAAGAGAGACAGAGACAAAGTTTGTCACAGGGGGAAAAAATGAGGCAAAGCAGGACAGGCAGGACCAGAGGGAAGCAAAGAGAGAGAGAGAGAAAATGGAGAAGAGAGGGAGAGAGAGAGAGAGGGAGGAAAAACAAAAACTCACCGCACCGGTGAAAGTGTAAGTGTAAGAGTACGCTGCGGCAACAGCGCCTATCATGTTTACATCAGCAGAATCCCTCGAAGGTCCCCTCGCACTCGCCACTCCCGTCACAGGGAAGCCGAGCGGCCGAGGGAAAGATTCGGAAAGCAAACGACTGCCGAGCCTACTGACCTCCGTGAGACACCCAGCAGGAGTGCTTGTCCCTCCCCCTCGTTCCCTCCCTCCCTTCCTCCCTCTCTCTCTCTCTCTCTATCCTGCTCTCCCTCCCTCTCTCCTTCCTCGACGTCGCTCTTCAAAGAGCAGTGAACACACACACGAAAGTGGGGGATGTTTACAGTCTTCCCGAGCCAAAACAAGAGCGCCCTGAGTGGTAGGTCTCCTCGAGCCGAGCCTATAAAAAGCAGACGACACTCCCTCCCGTTCCTCCCTCGTCCTGACCGACTGACTGACCGGCCGACTGGTGACTGACTGAAAGACGAGGACACACAGGGAGCGCTCCTCCAGGAGCAGGAAGTGACATCACCAGGTGCTTCTATTTGGAAAAAAAAAAACCATGAAAGGAAGAGTCCAAGCAGTGCTGCCTCCTCCCGTTCCAGGCGGGTGGCGTCAGCAACAATGAGGGGCAGGCTCAGGCTCAGGCTCGTGGCCATGCAGGAAGTAAGCGGCGCTGGAGAGTGGTCCCCATGGAGACCACGCTCCTCTCCCAAGCCTTGTCCAAACATGGTGCAGCTCAGATTGCAGTGAGTGTGTGTGTGTGTGTGTGTGTGTGTGTGTGTGTGTGTGTGTGTGTGTGTGTGTGTGTGTGTGTGTGTGTGTGTGTGTGTGTGTGTGTGTGTGTGTAGGGAGGGGGGGGGGTGTAGGGGGAATAGCAAGCACAGGCTCCTGACATTAGTCACCATTTCCTATCTGCCACAACTATTTCCTTTGACGGAAAGCCACAGCTATCTAAACCTGATGCCCAAACCACAAAAAGGAAATACGGAAGAGAGAAAGATGAGCAACCCCCCGAAGAATCAACATCACAAGAGAAAAAAAGAGAGACAACGGAAAAAAACAAATAAGTGATGAAATGGCAGCCTTGAGCTGTTGGTGAGATATATGAGTGTCCTCAGAATGGAGGGGAGAACATTCCAGAAGGGGGCCGCAGCTGGAGTGACAGAAGGACATGGAAAACAAAAACAAAGGAACAGGAAAACGAGGCGAGAATGCGAGGCGAAAAAGGGGGCGACACCGTACCTGCTCTTTCACAGAGGCCAGGATGTTGGTGGCGGTGCTGTCGGGCTCCATTCCGTGATTGGCCGCTCGGTCTCTGATTGGCAGCAGAAGCCCCTCCTCCATCACTGGGCTCTGCTCAGGAGCTGGCATTCCTCCTGCAGGGGCACAGTACACAATCTGTTCAGTGCCACGCTACAGACGCCCACATACACACATACACACACACACACACACACACACACAAACACACACACACACACACGGCAGGGCATGGCAGGCACATGTAATGCAATCAGTCTTTGCTTACACTCACACTAGCACCCACACACCGTCTGTAGTGCTGCAAACATACAAACAACATCAGACATTCACAAAAACAGACAGATGAACATACGAAGGCTGCGTGTCTTCTGAGGATCTTGGGGGGAGGACGAGGACACATACAGCGCACATGTAATCATACACCACCGCAGCGTTTCTGCTCGACTACACAGAGGAATTTCCCAGTGATAAGACTTCAAACTGGCTTCTGAGGCCGGAGCCAGGAATCAATAGCGGGCAACCACAAACCAGAGGAAAACACATGTCTACGGCTCAGCATGAAAGAACATGACGTCACTCCCATATGGCCACTCTTGCACAGAGAGAGAGAGAGAAATATATAAATAAATGAGCAGTTACCTCAAGTCTGGTTTTCGGTACTAAATACAGCACTACAGCACAGAAAGCATGCTCATGGCCAGGGAAGTGAACCCTCTCAACTAGGGTGCACTTAAGCCTCTGTGAGGAATGCTAAAGGAACCCTGCACTTGGCGAGAGGACAGTATTCCTCTCTATCGCTATTGAGGCTGCAACTGAACCTTGGAGAGGGACGTGAAGGTGAAGGCGGCTCTTTGAAGGTCGGGTGACCCCAAAGCAAGGCCCTGCTTCATTTTCCAATGTCACAGACTCCCGTGTACGGACGGCAAAGGTCTGACCACTAATGGAGCGTGTGTAACTGCAGGCCACACTGCACCCTGACTTCCAAGGGCCACATCATTTTACTCCACAACCTACATAGCCACCCGCAATCTATCAGTGCACAGACACACAGCGGGGACGTGCGCTGCAGCCTGGTGCTTTACGCTGCTGATGTTCTCAGGGGGGCCAGACGTCCTAATGTAGGCCAGACTGGCCAGTTATGCCGGCCCCCTGTCCAACACAACGCTCTCTCTGTCTCTCTCTGGTAGATGCCTCTTTGCAAGATACAGAATGAGTGATTTTTTAAAAAATCTAGTGTTTTGTACCTAAATACTCCTAGATGTCTTCTTTTTATGGCTGTGAAATTGGATACATGTTTAAGATCATCTAACATGGGACTGGCAACTTAAAAGATACACATATCTTTTAAATTGCGCATTAAAATACATGAAATGCATTAAAAGCTGTTTTGCAGTGCACTGCCTTAAAGCCAAATGCTCCACTTGTGCTTAAGGGACATGAGATAACACGGCATCGCTCTGCTGCTGTGGAAGCTGTTGTGTTTGATGTGTAATCCACAGCAGAGGTGGTCTTGTGTTTCAGTGCACGCACACACACACACACATTTCCCCCCAAAATCCCCTCCGGCTGTCCGACCTATCAACACTCACTTCCTTATGTCAAAACACATTTGGTCAGTCCCCCTGATGACCAGCGGTGTCATCTAGTATACAGAATTCTGACCAACTGTCGCATGTAAACAGGGTACAAGGACACCTCGTGCCACCCCGGCCGTGCCCTGGCTGTGTGCTGCTCCCTGAGACTAAGCTCCTGAGAGGAGGCTGCAGCTCTGGGCCATGTGCAGGAGGTCCCCAAGACACCCGAGCCCATAAATGTGAGCCTGTGGTATTCTGGGGCTGTTATCACATCGCTGGCATGTCCACGTCAAGGTTAGCGGGGCCTATAATTGACAGGGTATTAGGTGACAAGACAGCATACTCCGCCTCGCGCATACGGGATGGGACGGCGTCGGCCTCGCAGACGCGCTCACCGCTCCGTACTGGAGGGAGGAAGGGAGGAAGGGAGGGAGGGAGGAAGGGAGGAAGGGAGGGAGGGAGGGAGGGAGGGAGGGGAGACGAAGCGCCGACTCTGAGGAGCTTAAATCAATCCCACAGACAAGCAGAGGCAAGCGCAGATTACAGGGATGTGTGGGGAGTGGACTGGATCACCCCCCCACGCTAGGCCTTTAAGTGAGCCGCCTGCGCTCGCTCACTCCAAACACACAAAAACAACTTGTGAGTGTGGGAATCGCACGTGCCACGGCATCCATCCCACCTCCAATTACCGACAAGAGGGAATAAAACAACGCTTCGACAGAGGCGCTCGGGCAAATACTGTACAAACATCTGTCAGAACATGCGCGGTTTGACAGGCTAACAGATCGCAGCGTCAGTTACTGTGGTAATGCCACACAGCAAAAGGTGTCGGGTATGTCTGTCATTCAAACAGAATGCTGCACCGAGCTCACTCAGTAGCACGCAAGCAAACTTGTTTACAACTCAGACGGTGGCCTAGATTCTCAAGAGCCTTGCCGAAAACAACTGTTCTCTTCGACCTCACTCCAAACCCCCCCACACTCCCTTTTTAAACAAATTTCAAATTTGATTTCATCATCATATTTTAGCAGCTTGAGCAAATCTTGCGTAATTATCCCACCACCAGAGAGACAGAGAAAGAGAAAGCGAAATAAAAAAAGAGTAGTCAAGCGCTTCAAATCCTGTCCAATTGTGCTCCCTCCAAATTAGGAATTAGAACCAACTTAAGGCTAAGCCGACGGCTGGCCTTAGCTAATAGTCCAGCAGATTAAAGAGGTCAAAAAGAATCTTAGCTCACGCTCCAGATTTCCCATCCTCTCGCTCAGCGGACTCCACAGGAATCAATCTGCTCCACGTCCCAAAGGTTCCCTGAACTGGTAGGGGACCGAGGCAAGCGGCCGGCAACGACGGAACACACACACACACGCACAAGCCGACTGAAGTACTGAGTGAGCGGCAGCTTTCCGAGCACTGGTCAGGCAGGTTCTTCCGTTTCTTTTTGAACGGAGGCTTGATGAGCGGTAAACATGTCGTCCAACCTCTCCATCAGACACGCGACATCTTCTGAAAGCTTTTTCCCCCAGGCTGGGTCAGCGTAGATAAGGATCAGCGAGACGTCCCGTGATGAAAACACGCTAAATGCATCCACCACGGGCTTCAGTCAGACAGTAATTACTGGAATGCAACCATGGGAAAAAGCCAACGTTTGGGGGGAAAAAGGAGAGGCATAGTAGAAGCATCTGGGGCAAAGAGGCAGTGCCTTATAATTATGGGTAATGTCATTTCCTATGGCTAAACTCTGGACACAAACACTGATGTCATGGCTTGACCAAGGCCTCACCCTTCAGGTAAGTATACGGTGAGCTCAGGAGAAGGGTGCTAGTGGCCCTGCAGATCTCATAAAAATGCAGACATAATGGGAACATCTGGCAGAGGTGGGCTACCTCCGGAGGGGGTGGCAGAGTTCAGACACACCTGCAGAAGGGGGCACTGCCCCAGCCTGAACTCCAGGCCCATCTGTTCCTGCCAGCCTCAAACAAACTGCCCCTGACAGCCATAAGACCGTAACCTCCGTCACCCCTCTGAAGCAGCCACTATTAAATCCGACCTGGAAGTGATCCAACGGTCAAGGAAAATAAAAAGGCCCATCGGACTATTAAAGCAAAAATAGACACACACACACACACACACACACACAAAACAGTAACTGTTGTCCAAACTCGAGTTAAAAATCCCCCGTTGTCTCTACTTTGCCAAGACACAGTAATGTCTAACGCCACGGTGACTGAACAGCGACCTTCTAGAAATCTCCTGTGTGTTCTGGCGGCAGTCTGCCTCTGGCCGCCCCTCCCTCCATTAGCGAGAGACAGGGAATTAGAGGGGGTGACCCACAGCTGGCCGGCCTCAGAGTGGCCTGTTTGTCTTGTGCTTCATGAGGTAAACAGGCCAGAGGAGGAAAACAGTGCCGGGGAAGGCAGACGAGAACAAGAGCTTTTAAATATCAAGCTGACAAACATGCAGTAACACAGAACTATGGGCTGTGTTCCCTTTGAGGGACATTTGACAGCTCTGATTAAAAATTGATTAACAATTTCAAGCTGACGCTCAAGCATGAATGGAACATTTTCTCTGAAAAAGGCTGACAAGCACAACTTCAACTTGTGGACATTCAATTCCAACGGTTGGTTTAAAATGGAACAGTTGAGCAGTCTGGGTAGTATTGCAGTCATGTTCCCTTAAGAAGTTTCACAGAAAGTCTCAGTTTTCACAGCGCAGAGACCAGCAGTGGCTGGGTGGAATAGGGTGATGAAGGACAGAGAGTTTGTTTTCAATTGTCTGGCTAACCATATCCTGATTAGCAGACATACTTTCAGAAAACGCTTCAAAGAATGCTTGGCTGTCATCTGACCCAGTAACCTACAATATGGCTAAACTTTAATGAAGACTTTAATGAGAGAACTTTAATGTGTCATGCATTACATGACCAACAGTCAGGTGCTGTATCAGAATCAGGTATGACCTCACATTTCATCAGGCAGCTCATGCAGTGAGAGAAGGACAGAGAGAGAGAATTACTCTTTGCTCATGTGGCAGAGAAGAGTGTCATCTTACTTGGGATTAAAGGAGCCTTCAGACTGCCAGTCACTGTCATGCCACAAAGCCACTAAAGAATGAGCTACAGTGCAGAGCACTGATTGGCATTCAAATGAACCCGGCCACATTTACCCAGCAGAAATCAGTAGTACACAGAGCGCCACATTTACCCAGCAGATATCACTACACAGAGTGCCACGTTCACCCAGCAGAAATCACTACACAGAGTGCCACATTTACCCAGCAGAAATCACTACACAGAGCGCAAAAAAAAAAACAAATCAAGAGCCGAGGTAATTATGAGCTAGCCCAAATTTTTGCTCAACTGAGTCTCGACAGAACAATAGTTCAGTGGCTCATCGTTCAGTCTGAAATGTTAAAGCTCAAGCAGATATGCGAAATTAGCATGTTTGGAAGACTATAGGCTACAAGTTGCAAGCCAACAGAGATGGATTTAGCCTCTATACAGGGCTGAAAGCAAGGACATTTTCTGTGCTTGAGGTTACCAGATATTTTTGAAGCCATGATGTATAACTGTCTATTTTTCAAGTCTTAAACGGCCTGGCCAACGCCTGAACTCCGGCACACACAGTGCCAGAATCTTTAAGTCTTGTATAACCTTCACTGAAAATCAAGGTATTTTTCTGGATATAGTGGTCGATGGCTTGCCACAGTATTACTGTTAAACTAGGCTTTTGTGAAATCAATTACGAGCTTCCACTGCAAGACAAGCCACTTTTCTTATGCGGTGAAGAATGCTATTTTTAGTTTGTTTCTTTATTTTCTGAGAGGTGGTTCTTTCAGACATTCAGGAGGTCAGCAAGCCCTTGATGACTTCCTTCCTGCTACCTTTTGAAGACCGATAATCCTCCCCTTCACATGCAGGGTACCCCCTGTCTCAAAAAGCCTGAGTTATAACCTACCATTTTCCATTAAAAGTGGGCCACAGAGCTAAACCCAACTTTTAAGGAAGGCAAGAAGGAAAACAGTCCTATTTAGCGCATACCCAGGAGTTCCAATCAATTCCCTGATCACACACAGTGATCTGCCTGAGAAGTCTGGAATACATAGCACTAGAAGGGCCTAGTGTTCCATTATACAGCTTCAAGCAGCCTCACTAATGTCCCACAAGACCTGCAATGGTTAATTGCTTCTCTCAAACAGCTTATTGACTTTGCTGTATAAAAGTGATATTTGTGGCCCTGTGTGCCTTTTCATACTTCACTAAGCAAAGTCGATGCCACATTTCAGTCCTGATAAAGAGGGTGTGTGGGGGGGGGAGGGGGATCACATTTGAAAGTGTGCAGCTCCACAGTGACTGGGCAAATAAGGCATCCATCAGGCTGAGAGAGCTGGGTAAACCATGGCTTTAAACCAACAGCAGTGTTTCCCACACATAGACAAATTTGTGGCGGTGCGCCACAGATTCAGCACCGGCCGCCACATATTGCGTTTCGTTGTTCTTTTATTTATTTATTCTTATTTTGAAACGCTATTGAAAAACACGCAGCATTCGTAAAGCTGAATTTCCTTTCCCTGCGCTCCCTCTCTGTAACTTGCGCGTCTGTCTCTCATACACACAGGCACACGCACAGCCCCTATCCTCCGTGCACACCGCGGCTGTCTGTCTCCATGAAAACCAACGAGATCATACCTGGAAGCGTGGTCGGTGGTCGCATCTGACGCTGCTCGGGTAGAAGCATAAAGTTCTCCCGCAACTTTTGTAGTCTATGCGTGCAACTTATTTACCAAACTGTAGAAGTAAACTCATTCTCCTTGGCCCGCTCTCGTGCGCGCTCAATGGACAGCCGCCCTCCACATGCACATTTAATCCAAATAAAACATTCACAATCGTGGACGTATTGACGCACAGAAGACGACTAGCTAAATTACTGTTATATTCGGTTAGCATCATTAGTAGGCTATGCTGCAGACATTTGATTAAAACTCTTGCATTCAAGTTGATTGACCAACAATGTTTTTCAACTCCAAGACTTAAAAGGGCCTGTCCCAAGGAGAAAAAGTATTAGCTTACCTTGAAACTTAAACACATGTGGGGAAACTGAACAGTCCAACCAGTAGAGTATGATAAGCTTAGCCTGCTATGTTTACAATATTTTGAGGCTTCAACCAGACAGCTGAATTTAAGAAGTGGAGTTGTAATATGAATAGTAGGCTATAATCTGCATAAAGTTTGCTGTTATGAGATGAATATCAGAAATGTCAGTATAGGCCTATATAATGTAAATAATTATAATGTGTGTGTGTTTCAAATAAAGACAAGCTTAACATCTTGGTAAAAAGCCCCCCCCCCCCCGTCAGACATGTGGCGACCACCACACATTGCCTTCTAATCTGTGGGAAACACTGAACAGCGCTTTGCGTTTTTTTTGTTGTTGCATGAGACTGCGAGGAACAAACTCGGAAGCCAAACACAGCCTGTTTCCACAGAGCCACACATGCCACACAACAGACTGCGCCCAGCCAAGACTGACTAATTGTGGCAAGCTGGTCCCCAACGGGTGCGATTCCAGAGAAGTAAGACCCACCAGGGCCCCAGTAAGCTTCACAGGCTGCGACGGCAAAAACACACCCCGCCGCGTTCACTCTGACAGTCCGTAATGACTTTGTCGGAGTGCTCTTTCTCTCTCTACTGAGTGCTGCCTCCTCTTCCAGACACTCCTGAGGCTTCTGTCCCTGAGAGACGTCGAGTGTCAGTGCGGGCAAACAAAGGTTAATACGAGTCTCCCTCGGACAAGGAACCCTCTTACACGACTGAAGGAAAAACACATGTGAGCGCAGACACACACACACACACACACACACACACACACACACACACACACACACACACACACAAAGGGGCTATAATTAGCCTCAGCAGTGTTTGACTTTCTGTTGGGTAGGGCAGCTGAAAATGTTTTACTCGCTCAGCTTCAACACGCCCCGACGCAAGAGTAATTTCTCCCAGCGAGAGACGGGGCCGGCTTCCAGGGAGCCGCTGTTCAAAACACACCATAATCACCCCCGAAAACTCACCCGCTGGCTCTTCCACAGGGCACACCTCCCTTAAACGCTGCCACGCCAAAAATATAACACTAGTCCAAATAGAAGCGTTCACGTACCTCTGAATATGTCCTTGAAAATCCTTTGACTAGAAATACAGTAGTTAAATAGACTCTACTGTGCTGAGTCTGCTCTGCGGTTAAGATCGTAAATGGCAAAGCACTTTGAATGAAGAATTCCTTCACGAGGAAAACACGCACCTTGACCTCTACTACGCCCTATCCCACACTACCACAAACATTGTGACATCAAAGCCTACTCATAAGTCAGCATGTGTTTTATGATCGCCTAGAGTGAATGGAGAGTGGGGAGGAAGCGGAGTCATGTCGTGTCCTAATCATATCAATAACACCCTGCAGACACACCTTTCACTCGTAGGGAACGGCCCTTTCTGGCAGGCCGTCGGGTCATGAATCACTATCGCTAGCTCCAAGCTGTTGAATGGCAGTGTACACCGCATGACATCCTCCGGCCACTTCATGTAAATAAAACAAATGACCATGAGTCACTTTTTAGATAAATAAAACGCCATTTCCTGTCTTCCTACGTATGATGAACAAGAATGAGGTGTGCTTATCAGACATTTCTGAACTTGTCACAAATTACACAAGTTAAGACAGAGGATGTCCAAAGACTTTCAGGATGACTCTATAGTCTTGTTTGAGCAGGTGATAAAACCAGGGTAAGAGACCGGGCACATTTAAAGGCTAGTCCACCGCAGGATGTTTGCTTACACTCCAGCAAACTGGAACAAACTGGGCGTCTTTGCGGTGAATAAAATACAAGCAGAAAAGCTGCCATGGTCCTGGGTGACACAGAACGCAAAACTGTTTCATTTGTTGCAGCGAGGAATAAAGCAAACAAACAGAAATACGCTTGCGGTTTGCTTTTTTTTTATGGACGCGCCGACCGCATCCCAATAAAAACCAGAGCCGAGATGGCAACGCCAGCTCCACAGATGCAGGCAGCGAACATTACTTCCGCTCAGCCTGTGAATAAATTCAATTCAATCACCGTTCCTCTCCGCGCCTCGCCGTCGCAAAAGGTATTGCTTTTCATCTTCCTAATTTCAACGCATATCAGCTGGTTATCACATTCCAATGGCCGTGTGGACCGAGCGGGGCGTGTTCTGCGCGACGGGAGCGCGGGGCTGATTGAAATCGAATAGGACGCGAGGCCACATTTGCATGACAACTGGCCCGATGCCGACCGCGCTGCGGGCCGCGCCGAGGAGCCCGCGCCCGAAAATGAATTACGGCTCACGTGCAGCGCCTCGCCAGGCTTTTCTCATCTCGGGGGTTGATTGTAGCGGGGAGATGAACTGTCTGTTATTGAATGATCAATCACGCTCGCCGAGAGCAGCTTTAGCTTAGCTTAGCGGGCTGCCCGTTTATCAATAGGGCACACTTGTAAGTTCATTACTTTGGATTGTCAGATAAGGCGGATGACAGCTGCAACAATTAAAGCGGCACACATTTCCTTCCTGTGGGAGATCCATGTCATCAAGCTGCTCCTTGCGAATGTCAGAGTGAAAGGAAGAGAGACAGCCAGTGAGCGTGTGTGTGTGCGCGCGGGTGCGCGTGTGTGTGTAAGTACGTCGTTGGGATGAATAAAGTCACATGCATCCAGATCACATCAATCTCACTGCCCGGGCTTGAGGTCGGTCATTCCTATTGACAGCAGAACCTCTCGGACACGAGCTGCCCACAGCACAGCAGCCTGCAGTCAGTGAAGCCTCGGTGTCCTCTGCTCTCCCCGCGTCCTCCTTCCCTTCACTTACAAGCCAACATGATCACAACAGACACGCTCATCTGGGGAGGAGAACTGACGCCAGACAAGAGTGAAGATGGATGCAGAGCGAGCTCAGGCACTCCACATAAACTCCCCTGGCTTCTACAGTGATACTGTCGGCTGATGAAGCACAATTTGTTGAAAAAGAAAAGGCAATAAGTTGGAACGGGATGTCACGGCACGCATAACGGAGGGATGTCATGGCGGCACGACGGAGGGGTGAGGCTCCCACAAGTCACAATGCTGTAAAGACTCTCAGACGGTGCAGCAAATTGCCACGCTTCAGCCTCGCGGTGGTGAGGGCGCACGGCACGCACTCCTGCAGAGGAAGGGAGGGGAAGCGAGAAGAGGGATCTCTCCTGCTGAGATGTAAGCAAGCACCTAATCAAACGATTCATCAGTGAAAAGCGAGACACGTATATCCGCTCGCCTACAGACGCATACACACATACACACACACAAACGCACAGAGGGAGTGTGTGGCCTGGATATCATTCACTTTTGATTGAGAGCAGAGGGCCTGGCCTTTGAAGCGAGCAGGTAAATGAGCAAAAGGATGCCCTGGCGGCATGACTCATGCAAGCTGCTCCAGCCCAAACTTCTCTTTCTATTTTTTCCCCCTTTAAAACAAACTTTGCCTCGGGGGGGCTGAGAGGAGACAGGTTTGACATTGAGCAAACGGCTCCGTGCCCAGCCCCTGCATTAACCCAGGGGAGCGCCCGCTAAAACGGGGGGGGGGGGCGGAAGGTGAGCGGGGCGAGAGAGAGTACAGTAGGGTTGCGGCGTGGCTGCCGCATGACGTCACACCGAGATGCAGCGGCGCGGGGGCGAGTGAGGCGAACGCCAGCGCGGGGCGGACGGAGGGGAGAAACGAGAAGAGAAGAGCGGCGTGAAGAAGAAAGTCCCCCCTGACAGTCCATTTGCATTAACAGCGCTTATTAAATAGTCTCGGCTTCAGAGCGCCTGGCCTGGGGGTCACAGGAAAGACGAGCTGCTGCCATCCATTTCAATGAGGGGGGCTTGTTGAGGATAATTGTGCAGAAGGGATAAGGGGGGTTTTAATAACAGTTGCCGCGCTTTTCTTTCGGCGCTGTAAAATTTTGCCCCAGAAAAAAGCGTTGTCTGAGGCAAATGCCAGCGTTTAGAGTTGGATTAATGGCCCCCGCTGTAGCTGAGTCAGTGAGTGCTGCAGGTCTAGCCTTCCATCGCCGCTCTAATGCACTGGCCAAACGTTTGGCTAGTTCTCTGCACTCTGTGGGAGTGGGAGTAGCCCCCTCCAATCTCCCTCCTGCCTCTCTTTGCTAAATTCAGCTCATGGTTGGGGGGAAAGAAGGCAGGTCACGTAGACTGTGATCAGCCTACACCCCTGCTCCACCTTGGTGACTCACCCTCGGCCCTGCCAGCGCCCCCACCCCCACCCGCCTCACCCTGCTGTCCAAACCACAGCTGAGAAAACAAGCCGCCAATGCGAAAAACATAATTCCTTCATTTTATTCCAAAACGCCAGCTTTTCACGCTCACGGTAGATTGGATGGAATATCTCACTGTCTACTGTGATGGACAGGGCCCGCAGTTATGTCAGGCAGGATATTCTCAGTGTCAAATACACCGTGCCATCCTGATGACGTGTGTGTGTGTGTCTGTGTGTGTGTGTGTGTGTGTTGGGGGGGTGGCGTTCTGACAGCCGCCGTCTGAAATGTCATTTTCCCTCTCCATCCCGCCTCTTCTATCCCTCACTGTGATACTTCTGACTTTCCAATCTTACCCTCCCGACACAATCAGAAAGGCCTGTCACATCGAATCTGCCCGCCGCACCGATCGGTGTGGAGAAAGTTGTCATTACTGACCTTAACCTGCAGCTAAACAGCTTGAATATGACAAAGGAGAAATAAAGGCCAACAAGTAATGCATTAGGCTCTGCTACTCTAGATTATATTCTGCGGACAGCTTTCTATTTGATGTTTCAAAACAAACTCTGCAGACACCCTTCGTGTTCTCATAACTGAAGTGTGGTATTAAAAATCTGTGAGGATGTGAATAAATGTCCTGACATTTTGGATTTCAAAGAACTCAAAAGGTGGGGTCAGTGATTTCAATTCAGAGGACTTTTTGGAATATATGACTGACGTCTCCTCCTATTCCAGCAGTGATTGATGTAATTTGAAGCAGGAAATACAATCTCGCTGTGACCGTCACATGCTACTCCACACCAGCTTCAATACAGCCAGCTTCTCTGTCAAAAATAACGACAAAATAAGTGCAAAACTTCATATCATACTGAATTGCATATGAATGGTGCCGCCCTTGAATTGAATGTCTTCATTTTAAAAACAAATCAATAAGGAGAATCATTACTCATAACAAAAAAAAAACAAGAAAGGCACATTTAATTTGAAGGAAAAAAAACATAGAGGAAGCCAAGTGGAAAATAGAGAAGAAATGAAGAGAGAAGTAATAGAAAAGGAGGGAAGAAGGGAAATGAGATGTCAGTGAAAATGGCAACCTTTCCCAACAGCCAGCTGTTAGCCTTTGTAACCATTTTCACAGGGTCGGGAAATAAAATGTCATGCTCTCTCGACTGTGCTACGCGTCCACATAGGCACGCGGACATATTTCATGAACCTGTGCTGCTGCCTCCCGTGATGTGTACAAGTCCGCCGACAGACACACCCGTGGGATAGAGAGAGTATACGGAGGTAAATTTGAAGGTGGTCGGCTGGAGGATCTATGGCGTGGGATTTAATTGAAATATAAATCACCATCCAACAGGTCAGTAAAACAAATTTCCTCTTTGCTGTGACCCCGGCTATGATTCATAGAGGGCACCGGAGACCTACTAGCACAGAGGCGCTTTATCAAACGCACTGGCAGGAATTTACTGCCTCTGGGCAGATCAACCCACAAAGAACAGTCACATTCGACTTCACTCAAGCAGAGAGAAAGGAGAACATACTGTAATATGGTGTAACGTTTACCTAATGACAGTGGATGAACATGTAACTGTAACAGCAAGAAAAGAAAGCAGTCACTCGGTCAAACGAGAGGACTGTTTCAACCGGGGGCATACTGTGGTATTTATTTATTTATAGTATATTTGATAGCCCAGTAAACCAAGAGTGTGGCAAGTTCACTTTATGAAACTTACATTTGAGAAACAAAGATACACTTTTTGTATTAACTTCTTCTAGGAAGGAATGTGCGGCTGTTAGTTTATCTAAATCTGGGTAGAGGAACTGTGGCCTCGTGGTTGAAGGCAGGCAGGCTGAAAAGGCTGATACGAGCACTTTGCTTGCCAGCGACACATTCACAAGCTGAACAGAGGGGAAAATAGGCTGTGCCTGCTATAATGCATGGCTGTTAGCATACCAGCCACGGTTGAGTTTATCCTCTGCTAAATGTCAACTTCTGAGACGAGATGAAGACAGCAAATTGCAGGTTATTCGAGGACTCATTCCACAGTTTCCTCCCCCACTTTGTAGCTGGGATAAAAGCCCAGCGGAACCCCTGGAGATTAATTCCCCCAAAAGCAAAATGTTCATCTAAGCCAGTTATCAGCCTGTTGACTAATTAGCTTTCATGTTTGTGATAATAGATTGTGTCTGTCAAACTGTCAGTGGACTTTGAGAGTCATGTCAGACCATGAATTGTTAATGGTCATCTGAGCATCGGTTTCCCAACCACTTTACCCACTACACTTTAATCACAGTTGTGTATTGACACTTTTGTTTTGTTTTACTCTTCAGTAGGTTGTGCAAAACAAAGACCTACAGCCTGTTATGCTTATAGTGGTTCGTGTTTAAAGCTATGGGAAACCTGTATGGAAATGACATCATCTCACATGAGCCTTGGACATTTCAGAGAGCAACATAGGGGAAATGCCACCACCATCGCCTACACACTAAATATGGCAGCCGTGCATAAATACAAATACTAGGACAACTCTCTTGACAGCACACTTTACATTTCAAGCATGTAAAAATAGTACCGTATTTGTTTTCCCTCTCATACCATACTGAATGACCGGTACGAAAAAAAACAGGAACACCCAGGAAAACATACGTCACTCACGGGAATAGGACTTCAGGCATAACAACTGTGCATGCATCATAAGGTGTCGTTCCAGTTTATGTCATACACTTCAATATTTGACAGCAGCAGAAAATCCTCTGGAGGTCTTGTTACTCCATGTGCTCCTATGGAAGACAGCTTGTCCCCTTTGGTTGTTTTCCATCAGATGTGCAACTGGAGACAAGGCTCTGACAGTGATAGGTAAACCTGGACGTGAAATATTTAGCACAACACCCTCCCACGTAGATCCACTTCTGGTAACTAAGACGGCGTTAACAACAACTTGAACTATTCCGATATTAAGATCTATTTATCCTCCGATTTTGGTGTCCACTGTTGCCCATTTTGTGCCAGCGGGCTGGAACGGGGCTTTTCAGTACTCTGACTCAGTGGGACAGACCTCTGCGGGGCTTTTTCACTGGACAGACCTCCTTTGTGCACCTAATCTCACAAAAGCGCTGACATGTTTTGTCCTGTGTATTATCTTCTGCCGCCCCTGGATCCAACCAAAAGCGATGGAGTCTGGAGAGCTTTCAGCAAAGCCAACTATGTCCCGTCACATCAGAAGCCATGAGGAGCCAGAAAAATACCCAGCCACAAAATGTCACTGGTCCACTGACAGAACACACCATACTGAGAACTGTAAACACGTGAAAGATGGCAAAGTCTTGGTTAACCTTTTATTCCTGTCACAGTGACAGAGTTTTAAGATAGCTTCACTCTTTCCAGGTGTCAATACGAAATGTAAGGTATTTCATCATGAAATATCACCAGAGGGAGCCAGCTGGTAATGACAGCGACAGCATTTATTGGCATCAATTGTGCTATACAAGATCATCAAATGTGTCAGTAAAACTTTAAATGCCACTCTACTGTCAGTCTCTTCTCGGGAAGCCTTTGATGATGTGATAAAATGTGAATATGTTTCATAGACTCCATGGTATTCCTGTAGTCTTCAACTTCCGAGTTGTCCAGAACAGACTAATTGTTATTCAACCATCTGTTCCAGAGGGGGGAGACACAGGAAAAGTAGGGGATGGAGAAAGAAATTGAGAGCCTCAGACAGTAATATTTCCAGACCCACACCCAGCCCAAAGGACCAGCCACAGCCAAAAGCTCTGTAATTTAGTGAAATCATTTGATATTAAAACAGATCTCCCAGAAGCAATTCCAAAGAGGCTGTTGATTACAACTTTATGGTGCATCTTGACTGTGTTTAACTGGTTTATTTGCTCTATGCAGTAGCAGAGTCAGTAGCCTGCTGCTTCTTGATTATGTTGTAGTATATAGATAGACAACATTGTGTAAATAAAGGGACTGTTTACATTGTATGTTCATAAAACGAGAGCATTATTGCCATAAAATTGAAGTTCTAACCCACCACTAGCAACTGTTTTTGTAAAGGAGGTTTTTCAGTTTCAAAAACCTCATCAGTTTCACAAACCACTGTAGTTATGGTTATGGTGGCCATTTTCACTGCTCGAAAAGGATACCATCACAACAGTCAGTCCATTTTGATTGGCTGTGTCCCCTCATTTTATGCCTCTTATCTGTGAAAGAGTGCGGGGCTTGTCTGCTTTATGTAAATCAGAGGCATGCTCTCTCCACTCAGCTGTCAATCCACCAATCTGCTCCTCCAGCTCAGCTCCAATGAAAAGGAATGGGAAGCTCCGCCGTGCTCATCTCCACCCGCCCAGCGCCACTGAAAGATGCACTATTATGCAAATGGCAGGCATGTTCTCTACACTCACTCGCTCGCTCATTCGGCTCCATTGCCAAACCTTCAGTGCTCCATGCAGGTCTGCAGTCCAGCTCCATTGGAAATAGAACGGGAAGCTGTCCACTCTCTACCGCTGCAAATGCTCAATTTCTATGTTGGCTTATGTGGTGGAGGCAATCATACAGCAAGGGAAAAATGACTGAGTAAATTCTTGACTTGTAGCACGTCTTCTGCACTGTGACGTAATACACCTTGAAAGCTGGGACAATGTGATTTCCAGGGCATGCTGACATGGAATTGCAATACACCTGCCATCTTGTTTGCCACGAGATAAAGAAAATATTTAATCTTGTCGCAGTCAAAGCAAGTGTTGCACGTTGTACTGTTTAAACATACTGTGTACTGTAGATACGCAACGGGGCCAGTCTCAGCACTGAGTGACCCGGAGTTCTGGTATGCGACTGTTGGTCTGATCTGAAGGAAAACAAGCACCAGGGAGGGGCCTTAAAAGAAGACCTATTCATTGGATGTCAGTTCCTGTTAAGTATAATCTGACCACAGCATGGGCTAGGGCACAATCACACCAATCCTGAGATAACAACAAAAGCCAGTGAAAGCACACAGCTCGCCCGTATTTGGGCTACGTCTGATCCTTAACAACAGGCTCTGCTTATTAGAAACCAAAAGAAGTCTATCCATTCCCCGAGAAATAGCAGTCTCCAAGGTAGTGTGGCACATAAACCGAAACCATATTTTGATGTAAGCTTTACAATCATAACAGCAAAATGGCCTGGGGAAAATATATTTCATGAAAACAGCAGACAACAGTAGCTTATAGTGTGTCTAAGATTTTTTCCTCTTTACCAAACTCCACTTAAGTTGGGTATGGTCCATCTTAACAGCACTGAACCGACAAGCAGAGGACAAGAATATTCATTGTGAGAGGCCAGCTGCACAAAGAGGTGTTTGTGAGCGAGGAGCTTTTATTTCAGGTCCTCTCTGTTGCCATACCCCATGAGAAATGTTAAGTTTGTCTGATTAACTGGATTCTTTCAATAGATGTCAGCTGTTGGTGGGTTTGTTGGGTAATGCGGATCACGAGGAGACACAGCAATGTCCCTCACCCACCAGAAAAGCTGGTGCAACAGAAAGGAAAGAGAGAGAAGACACACTGGCAGACAGGGAATGGCGAAAAACAGACAGAGTGAAGGGGTGGGGGACAAGACAATGTTCCAAAACAAGCAGACACACTGTGAAGACTTACATTTCACCTTGGACTGGGTGGCTGAGTGCTTTCTTGAGACTAATGATTACCTCCAACTAAGGCCCAAGTCAAATTAACATTCATAAAAAAGTTAATTTCACCCAAGTAATTAATTGCCTCAATAGTCACTATTTGCTCCACTGCTTTGGAGGAGTTGTGGCCCATTACATTTAACCTGACACACAGCAGATGAGCTCATGGGTTGGTGAGCGATTGCATATGTTGACAGACACGTGAAAGGAGAGACCTCATGTGGCCTCTACTCCAAGCTCAAGAGGCCATTTTAAAATTTGGGGAGTCTTGCAATGGCCGTAGCATGTGTTCTTGGGCCATATATTTCACAAGCGTCATCACAGCAAAGTTCACAGACAACCTTCAAAATGAACGTCTCACCAGCTGCTGCTACTCTGAACGATACAGTCAGAAATGATACTGCTTTTCTAAGTATTTATTGGCTGGGGGAGTCGGTGACATGCCCTTCCTGGATTTGGTCTACACTTTGTTATTTTGATCACTCTATACTGTTATGACTGCCTTTCTTCTATTGTTCACTTGACTCTATTAAACTGCTTAATTCGCAGGCACCCAGATTGTTTTATCATTGCTATGCATGAGTACCGATGCCATTTGATTACATGCTAGTCCAGGCATGCACCACACAGTCACCACAAATTGGTAGGCTATGTGAAAGCAGAGAAATGAATGAGTGGATATTAATTTGCATTTCCTTAAATGACATAACCAGGAGGCATGGCACTCAATGTCCAGCTTCATCTGAGAATTATGTCAGGTTTCAGACAAGTGAAACCTTGCATAACTCCACTGAATTACACTATACGGCCTGGAATGATGCCATCAGTGGCAAATGCACCAGCAAACGGTGGCACTCGAAGAGAAATGATCATTCATGCGGTCAGTCAAACCATTAAAGCGCTCCAACACTGGCTTGAAATGCCAGACTATGAGGCCAGCCTACACTGGCACAAACTCAAAGATGCTGGAGTGAGAGGGGGATTAGGAAAGCATAAAAACAAAAGGCACCTTTCTGATTCCACTAAAAGCAGCAAAAAAAACATCCAGTCAGCACAGAAGGAAATACCTTTGAATGCCTTATTTAAAAGACAGGAAATGAGTCAGAGTTCTACCCTGTTGATTGTCCACAATGCAACAATGCAACAATGTGCATAAAATCGCCAACCTGGATCACTGCAGTGACATATGGATACATAACCCCCCCCCTCAATCTTCAGCAGTCCTGCACTGCAAGGATTTTGGAATGTTGTGATTTTGCAAAATTCAAGGTTTTTCGGCTATTCAAATTGTGGATTGCAATGTTCTTTGGTTAGTGCAACTTTTTAGTAGGAAAGTAATGACATTTCTGCAATATTTGTCATTGCTTTTATTAGTAAAAAAACCACACCAACTCACTGCATTTTGCAAGGCCAGGTCAGATTTATACTGTGTCTTATGAAATGTGCCATAGACACAGTGCCCAGACAAATGTAGGCTATGGCAAGTTGAAAGAACAGACTGAAACACCAACAAGAAATGTACACCTTTCGCTCAAGTAGGATATGAAAATGTGGTCAATGCAGACTAATGGGCGGCGTAAATTACAACATCTGGTGATTGCGTAGCCTATCGACTGTAATTTGAACTACCTCAGATATAATGGTTTCCCCATCCCCGTTTTTTAAAGGAAAGGACATCACATCAACACAGTTGGGGCTCTTTGGGCTTTTAAGACTGACACGCCTTACTCTTTAGCAGACTATAGCGGCGCAGCGTGTCCAAACATGCTTTGCTTTCATTTCCGTAGATTCAAATTAAACCTGAAAGGCGCATTAAACCGTATGCTGATACCAGAGCGAATTTGAGAAACCACTCAGTTCTTGTGTGTCAGAACATGTGAGGCTGATGATCACTTTCGAGAAATTGCCGACACAACAAAATTAAACAACCCACATAAAAGATATTCAAAGAAATCGACGGAAAATTCAGTAGGAAACCATGACTTATGACTTGGATATTTTTGCACCACGACGCGTGTGCTCCACATTTTGCCATATGACGTCCATATATTGGAAGAACTCGGTAAAAAGAAACGCACGTAACTCCGCCTATCAGCGACCTCGCATTCCTCAGATTCCAACACAGAGAGAGCTCACCTGCACACAGTTCCGATCACTACAATTCAAGGACAAGCGCGCAAGAAAGTCAAGTCTGAATGGGCTGTAAAGCTTCCCTGATCTAGTTTAGACAAACTGTGGTAAGGCGAAGTCATACATTCTGAGAAAGAATGACGAGTCACTCCACGAAACACTTAAACGAACCCCTGAAGGTCCCATAAAGGTGTGCGTTACCTAAGCCAGTCACGAGAGTGAGATTATCCAGAGTTAAGAGAGATCGTCTGTCACTTAATTAACATTATGTCTCTTAGCTGTAAAATTGTGCACGAAGACCACGCGAAGTGATAGCTTCTAAACGTAGTCAAGGCTATTGTAGCCGTACCATATCGTACGAATGGCTAAGGCGGTCTCGTCCCATAGGTTGCATGCGAGAGGTAGGCTACTCTATTCTAAGGCAAATCCATGCAAGTCATTTTTAAAGTTCATACCTTGCGGAGGAATGTTATAGTAGTTGATCGTTTACGGTGCAGAACTCCATTGGAACAAGTAAGTATAACAGAATGTTGTGAGTTGTTGCAGAAGACTAGTCCAGTGAGTCCTATCCGCGTGAATACCGAGCAGGGAAACTCGTCTCCATAGTCAGGAGCCAGGTTTCTCCTTTCCACCCCGCTTCTACTCCGAAGCAATTCGAGTATGCATGACGTCACCGTAATGTGGTTTTGGAGCGACAGACATCATTGGACCCAAGATGCAGTCGCAAACAGATGATTGGACAGACATGTTGTTGAATTGTCCAATGACAAAGGCAACAACAGTTTCCTTGGTTACAAATGTTGTCAACCGGGAAGCGCCGAGAAGGTAATTTTCAGAGTTACTGCAAAGATTGTTGATTAGGCTACTACCCTCTCTGGTTACTGTATCTTTTCACGGCGTTCTTAAAACAATGTAACCTCTCACCAAGACCTGCTACACAGTCTAGCTGAAGCGTTTCGTTTTCCATGTTCGACGACAAAATCAGGTGTTCTGTAATTGTAGGCTAATGCATGGTAGCACTCATGAGAGACACTAATAGTCTAACTGTACAGTTCAATATCCTGGTTGTAAATCAACCGGACACAATCAGAGCTGCGTTCTACAGCACATCTGCAGACGGTGTGCGAGCAAGGTATTTCCCCTCTTCCCTGGATAGTAGGCTTGGTTAGGGCAGGTAACTTAGGGGTTGCAGTGGTACAACTTTATGTTTTATTCCTCATCATGTGTGTTCTGGAGAAACGAAGGGCAGCCTATCTCCAGCAGACAGCAGCAGAAATAACCAAGCCTGTCTGTGCCAAAGCTTGAGCTGTCAGGCTACATTATTTTGTGGTCATCAGGAAAAAAAGAATGATTCTATGAACTGCACATTATGCAGAATGTTATCTTGGCTGACATGTCCGGATGGAATTAGGCTATTAGCCTAATGCAGTACAATAGAGAGAGGGGAGGAAGGGGATGAGTAAGTGAGCTGTGCTGCGGTAGGAGGAGGGTGAGACATTTCAGAGCATTTCCAGACATGATAATCAAACATCAAGAGAATTAATTTCTTGCTTCCGATGGTTCGTTCGCCAGCCCCTTCTCCTCCATGTGAAATTGATTGTGACATTAAGGGACATTTTGATGTCAGGCTCTGACTGACTCATTATGTTTCTCTGTCAGCGGTGCCCTTGTTAATTTTCCTGCTGGGAAAATACACACACACACTGAGCTAGAATTCATAAGAGGTGAAATAATAATCATAAAGCAATGATAAGTCTAAATGAATATCTATATACGGGGAGCTCGGCTGAATATGAGAATGACAGCCATGTTCAGTAAGTCTGCCCTTGAGATATCGCCGGGGATGACAGAGTGACACCAATTTTACCCCGCAGGTGCAGTAAGACAATGTCAGTTCAAAAGGTTATTTCCGTAATCCCTTTCAGCACAACTTTGGTGTTGAATGTGCTGTTTATGTGCTGTGAATATTTTGAGATAGCACTTTCTTCCATTAACTTTTTTTTGCCATTGTAAAATGTAATCCCTGAAGGAAAGCAGATTAAAGCACCTGCCAAAAGGGATTGGGATGACATCACTGACCTTTCACGATTGCCTTGAGGGAGTAGGAGAATATTTTGGAGTATTGGTTGGCGTTCAGCGATTTACATGTAAGGAATCCTTTCTTTTAAAGTTGCACCATGTGAATTTACAGATGACACAACGATGAGTGGGAGAGATATCCGAGTTTTTATAACCAACCACCGAGCTGATGATTTAGGTAAGCCATTTCGGACCAACTGTCCCCCACACTTTTTTTCTATTTATTTATTTGCACTACATAACATTCAGGGGGTATAACAAGCAACAGGTTCTTGCCCAGTTTAAGATGCCTGAGGCAGAGACAGTTGTACTTTTCCCCGACTCGAATCTCATGGCCTTTCTGCATGCCTCCCCTTGTCGCACACACACAGTGAAGCCAAAATTTGCCACCGCTGTTTTCAGTCAATCAGTGTAACGACGTGGGCCCAGTCTGGTGTTCCAAGGCGGGCCCGCTCTAGCGTGCTGGCTCTGTTCTGCCTCTCTTCCCACTCCAGTGCTTCTGCTTCCACTGTCATCAGCAGGGAGACCACCGCCAAGGGATCGTAAAGGTCCCCGACTGTCTGCCCAGCTGTTTATGACTCTGTAATTCTGCCAGCTTGTGTCATTTATTACTGACGCCATTTTGTTTGCTGTCAACTGTCATTGGCACAGAAAAGCTGACCCTGCGCTTGAAGGATGGACTGGGAAGCTCAAAATATAAACCAGTTGAATATGAACAGCTGCAGGCTATGCTGGAGGCCAAACGGATTGCATCACAGCACATTGAGGATAAGGTAAGCTAGTTACAATAGAATTTGAATCAGAAGCTGATATCTTTCTGTTATAAAAGTAGAACTGCCCTGTTTTCCAAGTAGCTTGGCCATTGAAATCTAAAACAAACTGGCAATATTTTTGTCAATAAACACTAAAGTGGGAAGAGTTGTGGACATGACATTTTTGAAGTGGAAAGAAAATGACACATCCAATCTAGAATTGCTTACCGAAGCTTGCCAGGTGTCTGTGCTAGCAGTTGTTTCACTTCTGTCTGCATTCCATTTCTGATGTCCACATTGCGATGCTTTACTTCTTGAATCCATTAGTGTGATGGGGCAACATCCAGCGTGAGGAGGTGAAAGCCAATGATGAATGTGAAACAAAATCAACCTGACAGATCTGTAACACATGCAGACAATGAAACATCATCGCAGATGCAGACACACACGCGCACACACACACACACATACACACACGTGCAGTCACACACAAAAACAAACACAAACACACACACTCCCAACACTCCTGAGGGGTTTTAGTAGGACCCGCCCTATTATATAACAAGAGCAAGAACTCTTATGCAACACATGAGGTTTCTCTAAAAAACGTTCAGATTTTGGACTGAGCTCAATAAGAAGGCAGTACACTGACACTCCATATTCATAAGTCGCGCGCAGCGCACCAGCCATAAAAAAGCTGTTTGAAGTTCATACATTCCCATCCCCCAGCATCCTGCCTCTTTGAAAAGTTAACCCTGAGGGCAGTGAGGATTATGCTTGTCGACCTGCAGTGTTTTAATTGGTAAACGGTGACGGCGGTGCTTTGCTCTCTCATTACGGCTCGCCCATGGCCCGCTCCAATTCAGCTCCCTGCATGGCCCAGATAAGCCAGCCTGTGTTTGCATATGCCTGCCCTGCTGAAAGGCTGGCGTTTTTTTTTTTTCTTTCTCCCTTTCCTTTCCTGTGCCCGCTTCCCCCGCCGGTGGAAAGCAGAGGGGAAGAAAGAGAGAGAGAATAAATGGCCGCGAGTAGCCTCGGGAGGTGATCAGATCCGCTCTCGAGTAAAGAGTGGGAGGGTCCTCGATACACAATCCTTTAAATCTCCCGCAGGAGAGGAATCCTGATAAGATCCGAGAGGTCAGCACGCTGGAAATGAGAAATTCACCATCCTCTGAAAACAGCCTGGGCAGTGTGTGTGTGTGTGTGTGTGTGTGTGTGTGTGTGTGGTAACTCCCTGTTTGCGTGCTCTTAGAGTGGGGGGCAGAGGACAGTGAAAAGGAGGAGGCACAGAGAGAAAAGCTTTATATCTCCAGTGTATATCTCTCAACTCTCTCCAAAGCAAATAAAAGGTAATAGCGCCATTGACGAGCTACGATATTCACTTTACTGTGGAGAGTATTGCTCCATTTGTCATTGCTAACATAAGGTATTTGCGTTTGCTTTATGTCAGAAAAGAAAAGCAGTGGGTGGTACTCTGACATGAACTAAAATGCTTAAATGAAATTGCATAAACAAATGCATTGCAAATCACTCAGACCCCCAATGAATGTATACATTTGTGTATAAACCCATATTGTTAAAGCAGCTCATCTCTTGTGAATACCTTGTGTGGATGCTTTGCCATGCACCAGGTTTATAGCCACATTAATAGACTGATATTGGTTTGCTGAAATGATGGGTTATGCTTTTTAAACAGCTACAGTCGTTGTCCCATTATTGTGTCAGTGCCATAATAATAAAAAGTCATTGCATATTTCTCCTGAAATGTTGTGTGTGTACAGTGCTGGCGAGAGGAGAGGGATGACGTGAGAGGTTTTTTTTCCCCTTTGCTTCTGGCGGATTCCTCATCGTATAATTGGGGCACTGTTTCAAAGAGAGATGTGTACAATTATCTGAGCCAGTGACCTGTGCAGTCACAATCTGATTAAAAGGCAAGGATGGGCTGTATCTAGAGACCTGTGTAAAGGGCTAAGCCATTCTGACTCTGCAAGGTGATCTAAAAGCCATAAAGACCATAACCCTTTTTTTTCTTCTTCTTATTGTGAACAAGTATGTCTTTCCCATGATTGTCTTTCCCATTTCGTTATTCTAATTTAACGGGTGTTTTCTTCTGATGTGGTTGAGGGTAGCTTGGCAAAAAGGTTCAGTTCTCACATATAAAATCCACTGGGTTTTTTTTGCTAGTGCTTTTGCTTTTGCCTGGTAAAACCAGACTCGCTTTCTTGCCCTCAGGTGACGAAAAACAATACAAAGATGAAGTTCTCATTCGCAGCAGCGGCCCCATTAAGGTCCGACTCGGAAAGTTCTGAATTTCTCGCTGCGGTGCTTCACGCAGACATGATTTATGGAAATGGAAGTCCTTGGAGTGCCTCTTTTCACCCCAGAAACACAAATGAGTGCACACCACTAGCATTTGTGCATGGGGAGGGCTCCACAGCGACATCTGAGACGTGATGCTGTGGAACACAAACAGATCTTTATCAGGCACCAAAACATCTGTGAACATGACATCACTGCTCAGTGCTGTTTTCTCTCTCTCTCTCTCTCTCTCTCTCTCTCTCTCTCTCTTTCTCTCTCACTCTTTGAAACACCCCCCTGTCTCTGAAATGATGTGTATGCATCAGTAGCCGAGAAGAATATTTTCTCTCAAACTTGCACTGTCAGACAGAACGGAATATTGAACGCTTCTAAAAGCTTTCAGCAACTGAAATAGTTGGGAATACATTCATATTTTTCAGACAATCCCCAAAAGACTTCCACTATTGTTAGCACTTAGCTAGAGGTGACTGCAGTCTTCAATAACACTTTTCTTTGACAAAATGATTTTGGAGGTAGTATTCTGTAAAACATGCAGTGTTTTTAATGTTGACATTGCTCTGGACTTTTGGTACATGGTCATGTGATCTCTTCAACAGTGTTTGACACCGCTAGGCTACTAAGCAACAGAGCAAATTGCTTATACTTTTCTATTTCAGGTAACATCGAGGACGATTCACAGCGCTCTTCTGTGCACTATAGGAAAGCACTAAGAAAAGATTTATTTTGGAGTAAAGCTGACTTTTGAATAACAAGATGAATACAACTGAGTTGCCTTGTGTTCACTGCACGCATCCTCTGCTGTGGCGAGGCTGATGGAGGTTGTTTGTCTTGCAGGTGAGGAAGACTCAGCAAGCAGCCAAGGAGAGCAGAGAGAGCTGCCTGCTCCGCCAGCACAGGCCGGTGTGGGCCAGAGAGCACCAGCGATTGGCCAGAGCAGAGTGAGAGACCACCACCACCACCACCACCTCCACCTCCATCATTCACCTGTTAAAGCCCCTCTGTCTCCATCCTTTGGCCCCTAAAAATAAATGCCCGGGGATAGCGGAAGACAAACAAGCCAACCCACTGAGAATGATCGATGGGGTGTAACTCCTCATTGCATCGCCTGCTCAGGGAGACGGTCAAGGAGGCATGTTCTCAGAGCTGAAGAGCGATAAAGAGAAAGAGGGCGAGAGAGATGATGAGTCTGTGCGTGTAGGAGGAGAGAGGCAGGGGCGAGTGGTTGAGAGGGAAGATTGGAGAGAAGTGGTGTAAAGTTTAGAGAAAGCCCCAGACAGACAGACAGAGAGAGAGTGTGTGTGTGTGTGAGAGAGAGAGGGAGAGAGAGAGAGAGGGAGGGAGTAGGAGAGAAGTGGTATAAAGTTTAGAGTAAGCTCCAGACAGACAGATAGAGGGAGAGAGATAGTGTGTGTGTGTGTGTGTGTGTGTGTGTGTGTGTGTGTGTGTGAGTGAGAGAGAGTGAGAAAGACAGAGGGTGTGTGTGAGAGAGAGAAAGAGTGTGTGTATGAGAGAGAGATAGTGTGTGTGTGTGTGTGTGTGTATGAGAGAGAGATAGAGAGTGTGTGAGAGAGCCCATGCTGCTGTGGTGGCCGTTGCTGCAGTGTTGTGGAGTGCAGTGCTCTCCCATGGCGGTGAAGCTGAGCCATCAGACTGGAGGCCCCGCTGGTGTTATGTGTTGTGCAGTGAGAAGGGCAGAGCTGGCTTTGGGGTAATGACTGTGTCTGAGACAGCCAAGGTTAATGGTGTACACATGCGTGGGATCCAGTAATGAGAAGGCATCGCAGACAGCAGCGCTGGTGGATGCAGCCAAAGTCAACTAGCACCTTCATTACGACGATGATATAACTGCTATAAAAATCACACATTTTCCCCAAAAAGAAGAAAAAAAAGTTTGCAGTGCAGGGTTTCTTCGTCTCTCCTTCAAGTGAACTGAACACAAAGTCATGGTGTCCTCAGAGTGACTTTATGGGCAGCTTGTGTTTTTGTTGTGCTTGCTTTCAGAGAGAAGGCAGAATTAGATCTTCAGAGATTTCTCGAACGTCGAGGAAGACAGGACGACGGAGACGGCGGCCCTGACGGGGGCGTGATTGCCGAGATGTTGGGCGAAGGTACGTCTCTCCGCAGCTCCGTCTCGGTTAATCAGTCCGCGGCGCTCCCGTGGCTGCAGAGTGGCCTGTGAGAGCGTCCTCGCTGCCCACACACGAGAACCGTTAAACGAGATTTGACAGAAACTCTTCACGCTGATTAGCGCCACATGCACGAATACACAAATCCGAGTTCGGGGGAGCGTTGGATATGCATGGTGTGGGCCTACAAATGAGCCAGTCCCGTCACGGGGTGGACTTGTGCGCCGAGGAGATACAATGATGCTGTGTTGCTCATTAAAATGAGAATGTAACAGGTTGCAAACAATGTAGCGCGTTCCCTGGATAGTGGACTGTTGCTTAGGAATGGTAGACTAGCATTTGTATTGTGATTGTGAAGGAGGCTTGGGTGAGCACAAAGACTATCAGACTTCTGCATTTACTGTATGCCTGCATTTGTTTGGTAGGCTCTCTCTCTCTCTCTCTCTCTCTCTCTCTCTCTCTCTCTCTCTCTCTCTGTATGATTCATCGGTATTAGTAATGTACCATTGGACTAATTGCCGAAGCAGCACGGAGAGGAGATACACACAAACATACTTGTATAACTTTGATATTTATTTCACAATTCTTCACACAACTTCCACATTGCCACAACGTTTTCATTGAAATAGACCTAAACGCCCATCTGGGAATGAGGCAGGGACCATTAGGAAATAGAGAACAAAACATGTATTTTTGTTTGTCTGAATAACACCAGTCCTTTGGTTTGATATTTCAATATAATTTCAATTTAATTTCAATTTAATTTCACTTATAGAGCGCTAAAACATTACACATGTCTCATGCCGCTTTACAGAGTGTTAAACATTCAAAGAGAGCCCATGAGTAACATATGTATTAAGATAATGTTGTAAGAATTACAATTTCATTAATTTGGTTTGAAAGTGTAGTTGCTGACTAATTGATATTCTAGCTGACTTATGTTGTTAGTAGTGTGGTCCAGGGGGAGGGACTAGCCAATTGAAATTCTACTATCTGTGATCAAAACTAGGCAACAGCTTGGCCAGGTGGGAGGATCTCAACTGAGACAAATGCAGTGTCCTGCTTTAGGTCCCATGGCTTTTAGTAGCTAATGGAGTGGACAAAGAAGAAGGGCCTCCAGCTTCTTTTAGATTCTTGATTGTTTTTCTGTCTTTTTTGCATTCTTTTTGGAACAAAAGAAAGGATAGAGGATGGAATAAACAATAGAATAAGCTGTCAATATCCTCTACGCCTGCTAGCATTGATTGCTGTATATATAGCCCTTGTGCTTCATACTGGTTGCTTCTTCAGTTGCATTACGTATTTGCATGAGAGAGTTCATCATGGAAATGTTTTTCTGTGCCCAGACCTGCTCCTACAGGCAGACAGGGACTCGTTCCGCTTGGCCACTGTGGAGCCAGTGTGGCAGCTGAGGGAGGACCTGCAGTACCGCCTGGACAGAATACATGTGACGGCCCCCGACCACAGCGAGTGGGAGCAAATCCTCCAACAGGTACCCTGGATCAGAAACACCCCCTTTCCTCATCGCAGAGACCCCTCTCTCTCTCTCTCTCTCTCTCTCTCTCTCTCTCTCTCTCTCTCTCTTTCTCTCTCTCTCTCTCTCTCTCTCTCTCTCTCTCACCCCCATTACCATTTCAGTCAGGTCTACCACAGAAAAGAGCCACAAACCTCCCAATTACCATCCACCTCAAGGGGCTATTGCAGTTTGAATGTTTCTTTAAGCGAGCAGAGCTTGCGTGCGTTTCCTGAAAAGCACCACTGAGCAGCTCTCATCATAGCTCAACGCTAGCGAGAGCATCTTCAGCTCTCTCTCTGCATGGTTAGCACGGTGGTGGTGGTGGTGGCTCAGTGAAGCTCTCGGCCAACGCAGTTCTGGTATGCGTGCCCACAGTCAAAGGCTGATAGATGTCCAACACAATGCTATCCATTGTGACATGATTCAAAGGCTTCTACCTCGCTCCCCCCGCTGAGCAGCTGTGTTCAGAGGGTTGGCCGCTTTGTTGTTGGTGTGCGGTGTGTGCTGCCATCCTCTTCAGCAGAGGAGGCTCATAAAAATGGACCACTCCTCTCCCCTGGCTCCCCGAGGCTTTTTTCCGTGTGGAGGAGCGCGGAGGAGAGAAAATGGCTGAGATTAGGTGGGAAGCGGGAGGCCGGATGCGGTGGAAAAGTGGGCCACGCTGGGGGCTGAGTGTCTCGGCTGGCAGCCGCTCGGCTCGGCTCCTCTCCTGCGTGAGTCAGGCTCTGGCCGGCCTCCACCGCCGCCGCCGCGCTCCCCCCTTCAGATGCTCTTTCATCAGGACCCCGCCGCTTCAGTCGAGCCTCGGCCCCGTCAGAGGCTCTCCTCCTGGGGCCATCAGTCGTCCGGCCTCCCTCTCTCCCCATCACCCCATCCCCATGTGACCAGCGGCTCCAGTCAGGGACTTAAGGACGCTCGCCCAGTCAGGAGTGATGGTGACCCATCCTTTTTCTTCTTGCCGTGCCAGAAAAGATCTGAAGATGGGTGATTTGTTTTTTTGTAGGTGAAGCAAAATTGCTCTGCGCCGCTATGGAGAGGCAGTTGTAAGGGGTTGGATCTGTTAACAGTTGGCAGCACATTACAGATTCAAAGTCAGCGAGAGCTTAGATAAAGAGAGACAAGATAATAACCAAATCCATCTCATCTCTGACTTTCCCTCCTCCTCTCTCTCTCTCTCTCTCTCTCTTTCTCTCTCTCTCTCTCCCTCTCTCTTCCTCCATCTCTCTCTCTTTCTCTCTCTCTCTCTCTCTCTCTCTCTCTCTATACACCCTCTCCTTTTACAGCCCTGTCATTTTCTGTGTAAGGAAATGTATGAATTCCTTCTTAGAGGCTTCTGAAAAACACTTTAAAATAGCTCTGTATTTTTACCTTCGGAACAAATGTGGTCATGGCTCTCTGGAAGGCGCTCTCAGACCACCACGCCGTCCTCCAACAGTTATTACTCATAGTCAGTCTAATGACGGTCCTGAACAATTGTGTCAGCGTTTCAGGCCGCGTGTCTGTGAAAATGGCTTCTCCAGGAACCCCCCCCCCCCCTGCATGTGTGAGAGGACTTACTGCGTGGCCCTTTTTAAAAGTCATCGCTTGCATTTTATTCAAGGCCGCGGAAGACCAATCGCTCTCTTTTAACTACTGATATCTTAACCGTTTGCCGTCAAGGTCGGACGGCGTGGCTCAGTGGGTTTCTGAGTCCCGCCTAAGCAGAAAGATTAGCGCGAGCGCGCGGCATCTGTCACACGGACGTCTCCTGTGTGATAGTTTCTGAAAGCCAGTGTCCTTGGGAGGAGTGCGCAAGCGTCTCAGACTTGCATATGTCCGCCTTTTTAAAATAAATGCCTGTTTTCTCTAGAGTGGCGTGAATAAAACGAACAAGCCAGCACCTTTTTGTATGTATGAGAGGGAGAGAGAGAGAGGGAGAGAGAGAGCAGGGGAGAGAGACTGAGGGAGGGAGAGAAAGAGAGAGACAGCAGATAACCTGCCATCAGTGAAATGCACTGATTATAGATCTTTTTCGGTACCCACCAAGCGTGTGATGAGAATAGAAGGGAGCACATGAGGAAGGGCACCAGCTTTCCGTGCCTCGGAATGTTTTTTTTTTATAAAAGGAACTCGCTAATAAATAAATATCTCATCCTTTCAAATGCGCTCGCCCAGAAAAAAAGCGCACTTTGATGAAAGCCAGAGGACGGACTGATCCATATAACATGAGGGGACATTTTGAAGTGCTTTATCAAAAGATGACATTAATTGGAAAATAAGCTTGAGGGGCGAAAGAGAGGTTTAAGATTACGTGGCTGAGGAATTTGTTATCTTCGTGTACGTTTGCGACATGACTTCTAGTTTCATTTTTCTTTGCTTAAAAAAAAAAAAAACATGATCTGATACTGTTGAAAAAAAAAAGAATTCTGAAGGGGAGCAGAGAGAGAGAGAGAAAGAGTGAGAGAGAGAGAATGTAAGAGGGAGAGAGAGAGAACGAAAGAGGGCGGGCAGTAAAGAGGGAGGGGAAGGGAGTGAGTGAGAGAGTGAGGGTGGGTGGGTGGGTGGGTGAAGAGGTTGTTCACTGAAGAACAGCCGTAATAGAAACATGGCAGTGGGTTTTTGAAGCGTTGCATGTCTGACCCTGAAAGGGGATCTCAGCTGTGGGCCAACCCTTAAGGCCTGAGCAAGCGAGGGAATGAGTCACCATGTCACCCCCTACCCCCATATCCACTCCCACCACCCCCTCTCTCTCTCTCCCCCTCTCTCTCTCTCGCTCAGGTGCGCTTTGTGAGGGAGCAGCAGGAGGCTGTGGAGGATAAGCTCCATGCTGAATTCCTCGAGCTGGAGCAGGACCTGGCTTCCCTTGGCACTGAGGTGGGCATGCAGATCAAAGCAGAGCTCTCTCTCTCTCTCTCTCTTTCACTCTACCTCTCTCTCTCTCTCCCTCTCTCTCCCTCTCTCTCCCTCTCTCTCTCTCTCTCTCTCTCTCCCTCTCTCTCTTTCTCTCCCTCTCATGTCCTGCTCTGGTGGCTGGGGAGGGAGTGGTGATGGCGTGTGGTGTTTGCTGGAGGGCTCCCTAATACCCACCGTCACGCGTCTCTCACATGCTCCCCCCTGCCCCCCCTCCCCTCCGCCCCTCTCCCCTCAGGAGGCGTGCAGCGAGGGGCCGGATGCGGCGGCCGATCTCCAGGGGGTCCCGGAGGAGATCCTGACTTCCGAGTGCCCCGACGCGCAGCTCAGCGCCTCCCTGATCCACGCCTTCCACACGCTGGCAGACAAGTACCGGGAGAGACTGCAGGCCGTGGATCGGAGGCTGGAGGGGCTGGACAGGTACAAATAGGATTGTTGGGAATGCTGTTGGAAGAGCGAAGGGCATTCTGGGAACGTGGACAGGCGCGCGTGCGAGCCGCGTGCACACTTTTTGGTTTTTGTGCGTTTGATGGTGTGATAAGTCACCGTAGGTGACACAGTTTTGTTATCGCTGGAAACTTGCCCCCCCCCCCCCCCCCCCCCACACACCCTTCTTTGAAAATGCCAATTAAAATGGGCTTAGCTTTTGAAAACACGGCCTCAGATAGTGCTATTGGAAAAGATTATGAGATGTGCACACACACACACACAGGCACACACACACACATGCACACACACACACACACACGCACACACACACACACACTGACTCTCTCTTTCTCAAACACACACCCAAACACAAACACACACACACACGCACACACGCACACACACACACACACACACACACACACACACACACACACACACACACACACACACACGCACACATGCACACACTAACTATCTGCTTTTCACACACACCCAAACACACACACACACATACAGATACACATACAAACACGCACACACACACGACTATCTCTTTGTCACTCACACACCCAAACCAAAACACACACACACACACACACACACACACACACACACACACACACACGCACACAGCTAGAGGGAGATGTGTGTGAACACAAGGGGAAATGGCAGTCTCAGCATGGTGCCTGTAGCCCAGGCTCCGGGTGCTCTCTAGCCAGGTAGAGTGAGGCCCATCAGGGGGCTGATTGCATCGATACAGGCGAGCCGCGCCAGCCATTAATATTCACCCCAGCCCACGCCGGATAAGGCAGGGCAATTAGTACCATAAATGCTGCGAAAGGAGAGAAATATGTCTGCGCCGTCTGAATATTAAGGAATGTCAGATTGAGGCCACACACACACACACACACACACACACACACCACAACCTTAAGTCTTTCAGTGCTTGAGGTGAAGCGTTTCTGAGTTGATCGCTCCCCATGGTGTAGTATAAAGTGTGCTGGTATGCTGTGGCTGTGTGCTGGCGTGGTGTGAATGCGACTGGAGCTCTCGTTTCCCCCTTCTCTCCATCCCTCCCTCCATCTATCACTCTCTACCCCCCCCCCCCCCCCTCCTCCTCCTCTCCTTGCCAGGCATTGTGGCTGGCCACCAGAGGATCACCTGCGTTTCCAGCTGACGGTGGGCCAGTACTCCCCGGAGCTGAGGAACCAGCGCCACCTCTACATGGACCTGCTGCAGAGGCTCTACCCGCACATGTGCAGACAAGAGCTGGTCAGTGCAGCCCCACGACTCCCCTCCTGTCAGATTTTAGACATACACGCACGCACGCACGCAGGCAGGCACGCACACACGCAGTCACAGACACACACACACACACACACGCACACATACACTCACGCACACGCCTGCACGCACGTACATTCTCACAAGGTCTTTTGTATCTTTGTATCTTTGTCAGTATCACTTACCCTTGAAGTCCTTTTGTATCTCGTGTCCTTTCATACTTAAGAACTCTTCCTCAGCTTTGAGCTGCTCGGTCATTCACTTTGAAATGGACACACTCACACACACAAACACAAGCATAAGCACACACACAGACACACAGACGGACAGACCCATAGACACACAGACACACAGACACACACACACACACACACACACACAAACACTTATCAACATCCACTTCTGTCTTTTATTATGTACTTTTTAAAAAATCTATTTTACTTGTTGACTGAACAGACGTCTCCTTGACCTGCACACTCTAATGCAGGTTGGTGATGCCAATAGTGGTAGCGGTAGCGACAGCCGTGGGTGTTTTCCTTCAGACTCTCCTGTGCTGTCTCCTGGCTCTGCTCTCCTCCTCCAGCACGTGGGGCCCATCCAGGCACAGCTGCAGCCAGGTGCTCTGCTCAGCGGCCACACCCCCCCCCCCCCCCCCCAGCTGCTGTGGTCTGTAGCGTATGCATTGTAGCTGGCCATGTAGTGATCAGCCATGCTGCCCATTCTGGGGTATTCTTACTACATACAGCGAGTTAATGAAAAAATGTTTAATAGGCGATAACGTTTATGCCTACAAAGCCTTCATCAGATCACATCTTCATCCTTCTCTTACATTGGATCTACACAGCGGCAGCCAGCGCCTGATTTTGGTGTGCATGACTGTACATCCCTCCTCCATAGAGCCCTTACTACAGTACATGCCCTGACCGTGCTGGTGGGTGCTGGGGGATTGCAGCCGTGGTGCTGCTGTACTCGGTTTTCCTGAATATTTCAGAACGAAGCGCAATGTCCCAGACTGAATGAATCACCCCAGGACATGCTGCAGGTAGCAGTGGTGGATGGTGGTGGTGGTGATGGCCCCCAGGACATGCTGAAGGGATTTGTAGTGGATGGTGGTGGCGATGCAGATGGCATAGTGTACACACAGGCCTGTGTGCAAATTCCTATTCTTGTTTTGTAAAACCCAGCGCCAGAGTCTTCCAATGATGGCTGATGTTTGTTGGTTTTGGAGCTCATTGTCAATGCAGCTGTCTTCAGAGAGAAGGCTCCCCAGATATCTGGACAATGGAACTAGTGACAGTTGTTCATCAGCAATTACGACTGTTGGTGTGGGTGGGATGTGGGCACTCCATTGCCAGATTGCTTCTGTCGACTGTGGTGCTGACGGTCAGCCTTACACCTACACTTAGTCTTTGTCTTCTGTATGTGCTGCTTTATTTTGGTTTAAAGCATGCAGATACTCTCTCACTCACACACACACACACACACACACACTCTCACACACATGCACGCACACACACACACACACACACACACACACACACACACACACACACACACACACACACATCGAGCCTGTGGTTGTGAGCTGCTCTCCCATGGTATGCCATACAGGGGGATGATAGCTGAATGATGTGCTCAGCAGGCTGTGGGATGTGCAGTGTCACCCTCAGTGGACATTGCTCTCTCTCTCTCTCTCTCTCTCTCTCTCTGCCTCTCCTTCTCTCTCTCTCTCTCTCTCTCTCTCTCTCTCTCTCTCTCTCTCTCTCTCTCTCTCTCTCCTCTCTACTCCACAACCTCCACTTCTACACCCCCTCCACCCCCCAACCCCTTCAACAATTCTCCCACCACCCTTGTCATCACATCCACTCCCCCTTCCCCTGCCCCCACGGTGTCCATGGCAACCGCCTCTCGCTCAGCGACCTGTGGTCCCTGTCAGTTCCAGCTGGGTGCTGCACTCGGGGGCCAAACAGAGCACACGGAGAGCCAGGGGCAAGCGTCCACCTCACTCCCCACCACTGCCATTTCCTAATCTATCACACGCCCTGAGAGAGGGAGAGAGATGGAGGGAGAGAGGGAGAGAGGGAGAGAAAGAGAGGAAGAGAGAGGGAGGGGGAGGGAGGGAGAGGGAAGGAGGGAGGGAGGGAGCAGAAAGCGCATGAGGGGAGTGAAAGGTGGAAAGAGAGCAAAGGAAATTGACTAAGTGGAAGACCTGGGGGGGCGGGGGGGTTATGCAGGAAAAGGAGAGGAGAGAGACACGCAGAACAGAGTGATAGCAGAGAAAAAAGGGAGATGTTGAAGAGAGAGGAGGCAGAGAGAGGGTAGCAGAGAAGGAGAGAGGGAGAGAGAGAGAGACAGAGGGAAGAGAAGACAGCTCGAGAAGAGATAGAGTAGACCTTTAAGTTATCATTTAATTAGGTTGTGCTAATACATCAGAGTTAGCTGAAATGCAGGCGCCCACAGTGTGTGTCAGCGTGTGTGTGTGTGTGTGTGTCAGCGTGCGCGCGCATGTGAGTGTGTGAGGAGTGAGAGGGGGTTGGCAGAAGCAGCCCGGTGCCGCGTTCCCACCGCACAAAACACAATTAGCATTCACAGCCATCCGTCAGCCGCCATTAACATATGTGCGCGGCCAAACGCACAACTCAGCGCCATCCGTCGCAGGCGAGCGCGCCATCGTCCGTCTGCTTGTGTAGACACGCCGAGCGCAGTTCGGGCTGAGCGCATCTACTCTACGCCGGACGGAGTCTCACGACGCACAGATGTTCCGAGGCCAGGATGATGGGAGGTGTGTTTGTGTGACTGGGAAATGACTTGAGTCCCCCCACATGCACACACATACACAAACACACACATACACAAACACACACACACACACACATACACACACACACACACACACACACACAGACGAGCACACACACTCATCCCACAACATATGTGACTATCACAAAGGCTGATCACCAACATGTGGATCTTAGAAGTCACATGTGTGTGTCTAGTGGTGTGTGTGTGTGTGTGTGTGTGTGTGTGTGTGTGTGTGTGTAGGCATTTCACGAGCAGTGCAGTTTCCATGCCAGGCTGCTCCCTGACTGACGGGATGCCTCACTAGCCCCAACACAGCAGATCCGTCAAACACAGTGTGGTAGACAGTTGTCTGCTGTGTTTTGTGAGATCACTGTTTATTAATGTGTTTGGTAGCAACCACAGTACAGAGAGCGTCTTTGAACAGGCCAGAGAAACACTGCTGGATCAACAAGTCCCAAATCCAATGAACGTTTTCAGCTGTTAAGGAAAAGCCTCAATAAACATGGCTTGGGTGAACTCAGATGAACTTTTCATCAACTTTTTCGCAAATTTGAGTTTGTTCCGCAGGTTCGTCTGGAAAGGATCCCCTTGACGTCCATTTTCCAAATTGGAAACCCAAAAACATGATTTCTTTGGAATAGAGTAAACAACTGCATTTAAAACCTTTGTTTACAAGAAAAGATGTGTTTGCTGTGATTTGGTAAGAGCTTAATACTCCACCATTTGGTGTTTCAAACGTCAAAGGGATCCTTTCCAGACGGACCTGCAGAGCAAGCTCAAATTTGCTGAGGTTCACCTGGGCCCCAGTAAACAGCGCATACAAGAACACATCTTTTGCCTTTCCTCCTGTATTTGGAAGAATCATTGTGTACAAAAGCACCAGTCTCTGATTACTATAATTAACAACGTGGGACACAGGAGTCATCTGATCATCCTTTTTGACAGGTTAGGTCACGAATATAGTCTGGCAGTACTTGGAGTTGGACAAACACTTGCTGAAGCACTGTTCAATATCAGCAATTACAGAAAACATAGTTATTTAGAAAAGACCACATTTTCTTTACCCTTGAGATGTGAAACCCCTAATGGATTGTTGATCTGCCAT
>NC_084997.1:9048975-9053975 GCF_963854185.1 Sardina pilchardus
TAAGAGCAGATGCTAAAAGAGAGGGTGAAAGAGAGAAAGCAAGGGAGGGAGGGAGAGAGAGAGAGAGAGGGAGGGATGGAGGGAGGGAGGGCTGACATGTTTCTCCTCTGAGGTGCTGGTTCCTGTCTTTGAACCACTGATAGCACCTGGCACACTGAATTAGCCTCACAGCACTATTACGAAACGCTCACCCCTGCCTCTGCACACACAGACCACAGCGCTCCTATGGAACAGCTTCACTGGCACAGCCGCTGGGCAGCTTTTTGGCTAACATGGTTTATTCAAAGTGGGAGAAATCCTATGAATGGTACATACAAACACACAGACACACACACACACACACACACACACACACACACACCACACAAAGCCTGATGGACAGGAGCGGGGGCTTAAAGGCTAATGTGTGGGCCACACAGAGCGCCAGGCAGTGCCAGCTCCGTTGGATTAACTGCTCATCTGGACGCCATTGATCTTGTGTGCGCAGCGCTCTCTCTGCGCCGTCACAACAAAGGTGCTGGAGAACGGAGCCCCTCCAACGAATAAGGTGTTCGCTCCACCAAAGGGAGAGGGAAAGCGAGCCCGTCCCTTTCCCACAGACAGGCCCCATCAAAGGACAGCTGGGGCTCCGCTCCCCTGTCGCAGAAGAAAAGGGTTCCCCCAGCCTACAATGGGGACGTTGGAACTACAGCGTCCTTTGCCTAAAGGCCAGTGGTCAATGGAGGTGCGTATCCCACTGCAAGGCCATTGAAATGCATTGTGCCGGAGCAGGAGAGAAGTAGGAAGGGCGTTCACTGAGAAACTAAAGACTTCTTTCTTTCCCCTTCACCGTTATTTTTTTTCTTGAGCATGCCTAATCATTCCTGGGCGAGCCTGTATGGCTGTAGGTGTGTGAGAGAACTTGTGTGTTTGTGTGTGCTTCTCTGTGTGTGTGTGTGTGTGTGTGTGTGTGTGTGTGTGCATATGTATTGAAAAAGAACCCATTAAAAGCCTTTATGGACCCCCCAGCCAGCTCAGTACAGTGGCAGCCAGCAGAACAATGCACCAGCACATTAGTGCAAGGCGTCTGAGAGCTTTAGCAAGCGATTATGAAATGGCAGCTGCTCTTTTGTGCACTGGCATTTACAGATAAACGTCTCATTAACCCTGCATTGGAATGGCTGATGTTGGCAAAAAAAAAAGGTGGAAACACTGGAAAATCTTAGCTACATTTTTTATTCCCTTCAAAGTAGACTTGGGAGTCTTTCAGACAAACCGGGGTTAAATGCGTTGAGATCTATGCTGTGGTACTGGAAGTGTGTGGGATTTAGTACACAAGTTTGGAGTTCGGACAAGTAGCAGTGAGAGTCTGGCTGAAGCGCCTGATGTCTAATGGAACACTGGATGTTTTTGTTTGCGCAACTCAGATACAAATGGATATGAGGAGTGAATTGCGTGGCCACACATTGCCCCGGGAGATAGACATTACCGTGTGAAGGACTGAAAAGCACTCCCTTTCTCACCTCCGCCGGTGGCTGTTTGCAGAAACTCCCATGCAAGCAGAAAAGGGGTGGTGCTGGCAGAAAGAGAGTATTTGTTTTCTCTCTCGCTCTTTCTCTCTCTCTCTCCTGATTCCCACCATTTTGCTCAGAGTTATCTTATCTGGGCCACTCTGGCCCTTGATTGATGGTGCAATTATGGGAGATAGTTATTGGGGGGGTGTTTAAAACTGAGTGTTTGTGTGTGTGTGTGTGTGTGTGTGTGTGTGTGTGTGTGTGTGTGTGTGTGTGTGCGAGTGCGTGCCAAGTCATGGTGTGTTTGCGGTTTCTATACACTTTCAGGAGTGTGTGTTTTGTGCACTCTCAACTTGGACGATTATGTAACAGGGAGACCATCTGTGAAAATGGACCGGGAGTTTGAGCCACAGTGTCCACTACACTAACATTGATCAAAAGTGACTTTTCATTTTAGAAGTTGCTTTTGTGCTTTCCCACAGTCAAAACAACTGAGCCCCTTTTCAGGCCTCCTCTAGCACACTCTCACAATGGCAAACACACATGCAGATCACATATTGGCATAAAGTGTGCGTTTGCCATGGAGGTATTCTGAGTTCGGCTGTTTAAACGGGAGAGTTTTGCTTTATGCTCACTGTGTGCGCAAGTTCATTGCTATTCCCTTTCCCGCTCTGTGAGAGAGACACCGCCGGTGTGCGGGAAGTGAGCTTCTTTAAAATCCAGCATCAGAGGACATGGAGAGAAGAGAGACTGCGCCGTCTGCTCCCTCCTATGCACCTCCCATCAAGGGGGGAGCACCGGCGCACTCCTGCAGACTGTTTACCCTCAGCCGCCTCCAAAGGCTCTCGCCATCAAAGAGGGAGACCCAGGGGGAGCCATTTTATTTGGCTGTAAAAGGCAAAGCTCATTTGTCTCATCCTGCCAGTTGAAGCAGCGTGAGGCAGCGGCGGCGGATAATGTTTTATTCCGGAAAGTTCCCTTGGTGTATCAAAAACCCAGATTGCCGCTCCTTTTGCCTGAGCTCTCCTGCGCCAAGCTATTTTTATGTCGCAATTAAAAGGAAAATGATATCAGATGTCGGCGGCGATGTCATCGAGCCGCGGAAGAGGGCACGTCGCCTCCACTCAGCGGAACTCGCACGGTTGCGAGCGAGTCTCTCGCTAATTACGAGGGGAAGCGTTGCTGTCAGAACACAAACTAACGGCTAAGGCTAATTCGTGTTCCACTCGCAATCTGTCACATCCTTAAAGAAGAGGGTGATCTTCCGGTTTATTAAGTACGTGCAGTGCACTGTGGTATTTTTAATATGCAGTGAGAAATGTAATCACACACACTATCATGAGCTAATGAAGCAGGCTCGCATCGAAAGCAGGAAATAGAAAGACTAGAAAAGTGGGGAAGAAAGTTGAGATTATGGGATGGAGAGCGTCTGGCATGTTCTCTCCCTCATCCACAGCTTCGGCTCATTAGTTCTCACCTCTGGAGTTGTGTGCGGCTAATAACCCAATCCAGACTATCACTCTTCCTGTTTCCTAAACCTGGGCTCTCTATCTAGCCTGGAAAACCATGACGCTCTGACTTCAAAGAGTCTGGCCTAGATCCATTGGCAAACGTTTATTTGCTGGTTTGTGGATGCTTGTCTGAAGTTTGAATTCATTGGAGTTCAATTTTTTTTTTTTTTTTTAAACATTTCTTTATTAAAGTTTTGTTCTTTTATACACACAACAACCCCAATCCCAAGGCACAAACTGAAATGATAAAGAAAGTCTTCCCTAAAAGCATCTTCTGTAGTAAAAGAAACAAACAAACCCAAATGTATGTTCCAAGACATTCCGTACATACTATGTCATACTGATCGGTGTCTAAACCTCAAGACAATATACACAAACAAAAACAATCAGTGAAGTACTGTTAGGGTTGTGGTTTCTTTAATATGTCCCAGATCCTCCAAAACCTGTCTAGCTTGCCTTTTGTAGTATAACTTACTCTCTCCAAAGCAAAATAAAAGCGCATTCCTTTCAACCAATGCGCCAAAACACAGGACCTTTCTGTCTTCCATTCCTTGGCCCGACAGCATTTAGCCTCCAAAAAACAAATATTCAGCAACATCGGAGTTCAATTAATAACGTTTGGTAATGATGTATATTAACCACGGGGGACACCACGATAACGACAGGCTTGAAACTTAAATGTAATCGCTCCCAGGAACGCCCTCTTTTCGCTGAGTGGTAGGAGGTGCATTTGCCAGAGTAAACGAAGGTGGATTAAGGTATTCCAGACTGTTTACTGAAGGGAAAAGAAATTGAGCGGAAGTGCAAAGACAGGCTACTCTCTGGGCTCTTCTCAACCCTCTCTCCTCGGTCCTCAATCCTCAGTCCTCCGGCTCGTTCCCACTGATCTATAAAGAACACTGGATAGACTATCCCATTGTTGCCGCCCCATCATTCATTCGTCCCATCAGTGGGAACGAGCCGGAGGACCGAGGAGGGAGAGAGGGTTGAGAAGAGAACCTCCGTCTATGAAGCTAAGATAACTAAACGAAACCAAGCGAAGAGCAGCTCTATTGGCATCACAAACAGGAAGCAAACGCAGAGACCACCAGCGACAGCTCCAGGGCTGGCTGGCCTCCCCCCTATCACACGTTAAGGTGTTCATAAGCTCTTTGCAAACACGCGGAGCGGGGCCTTTATTCCCCTGCCTGGGCTGATTGGATTGACGGGGCGGCAGCGAGCACTAATGTACGATGGATGGACTGAGTTAATACTTTACCCGTGCTGTGGGAGAGGGATTTGGGTGGGTGTGGGTGTGTGTGTGTGGGGGGATGTGGGGGGGGGGGGAGGAGGGGGAGGTGTTTTGGGCCGATGGCAGGCTGGGCTGCTGGGCTGATGGATCTGTAAATCTGTCCGCCTGTTTGGAATGCAACACTTGAGCGCTTAGCGGGCGCCTGGGAGCCTCCAGCCGAACAGGCCTGTCAGTCAGCGCCACTGGAACGAGGAGGAAAGGCTGCACCGCTGATTGTGTGGAGAGTTTGCAAGTGTGTGTGTTTGTGTGTGTGTGTGTGTGTGTGTGCGTGCGTGTGCAGATGGGTGGGTGGGGGTGTTAGGTGTGCGGGCCCTCATTAGGGACGGGTGTGTCCACACCCATGCACCAAGACGCAGTGTTACAGCAGACTCACAGAAACGTGTCTGTGTGTGTGTGTCTGTGCGTGTGTGTCTGTGCGTGTGTGTGTGTGTGTGTGTGTGTGTAGCTGCAGCAGTGGCGTGCGCATCAGGAGGAGGTGGCCCAGCTGGAGGCAGCCATAGCAGAGCGGAGGCGCGAGGAGGAGGAGGAGCGGCTGAAGAGGCAGCAGGAGCAGGAGCTGGCCAAGAGGACACGGCAGAAGGAGCAGGTACCCCTCTACGCCCTTCTCTCTCTATCATGCCATCATTTCTACTCTTCTCTGCAGGCTTCCTCATCTCCATCTCTCCCTCTGTCCAGAAGAGTTTAGAAAAAGCTCTCTCTCTCACT
>NC_084997.1:9056475-9186475 GCF_963854185.1 Sardina pilchardus
CTAGTCAGTGTGAGCAAATACTGTTGGGCGTGCGGTCGCACACACGCTTTTCCATGTGCGTCCATGCACATTCACACACGCTGACATTACACGGATGACTTTGCAGCGCTGACATCCCATAATCACCACGCGCGCGCGTCGCCATGTCAGCAGCGGCAGAGCCCGAGACGAGCCCCTTATCGGCTAACCCACATGTCAAATGAATTAGTCCGTTCGGATCCCCCGCGCGGCGAGCTTCTCTTTGCGAGCGCAGGGATCGGGTGACGGAGGGCGGGTCTAATGATGGCCAGTGCCGAGCGTGACGCGCGTCCGAATGGGGGACCGGGCCGCAGCGCGCCACACACACACACACACACACACATACACACACACACACACACACACACACACACTTACACACACACACACACACACACACACACGGCTCAGAGCTCAGGGCTCAGTTAGCGGGGAGGCGCGTTGTTATCAGTCACGGGCCAGGTGCAGGACCTGCAGCCGCCACTGCTGAGAGTGCAGCACACAAAGTTTGGAGAGAGAGAGCGAGAGAAAGAGAGAGATAGAGAGAGGGAGGGAGAGAAAGAGAGAAAGAGAGAGATAGAGAGAGGGAGGGAGAGAAAGAGAGAGATAGAGAGAGGGAGGGAGAGAGGGACAGAAGGAGAGTCAGTGGAGAGGAGAGAGAGTTAGAGGGTGCAGGGGAGAAGAAGGATAACCTTTGTGTGTGTATGTGTGTGTGTGTGTGTGTGTGTGTGTATCTATGTGTTGAGGGTCATTAGTGTGTGTGTTGTCAGGACTAGGTGAGCTGGTGGGGCTGGTGTGTGTGTGTGTGGTGTTTGTGTGTGGAGCCGTGTGTGGCATGATGAAGCACAGCGCAGTGCTGTGGGGGAGCTACTGTACACGCTGCTCTGTGTGCATGTACTACTGATGCGTCTCTCTCTCTCTGTGTGTGTGTGTGTGTGTGTGTGTGTGTGTGTGTGTGTGTGTGCTGTTGTCTCTGGCTGGCTCTCTCACAGGGTGCAGTTCCGCGGAGAGTTGCTGGAGCAGCGCAGAGAGGACAAGGAGGCGCAGGCTCTGCAGAGACGCAAGGAGGAGGAGGACAGGGAGGAGCGGCTGCAAGCCCTCCGCAACCAGGTCGCTTTTTCTGCTGCTTACTCACTCATTCACTCGTTCACTCATTCACTCACTCACTCACTCACTCACAATCACTCACTCACTCACTTACTCACAATCACTCACTCATTTACTCACAAATCACTCACTCACTCACAATCACTCACACACTCACTCACTTACTCACAATCACTCACTCATTTACTCACAAATCACTCACTCACTCACTCACTCACTTACTCACAATCACTCACTCACTCATTCACAAATTCACTCTCACTTACTCACTCACAATCAGTAACCCACTCCAATCACTAACTCAGAATCATTAACTCACTCACAATCACTGACCCACTCACTCACTCACTCACTCACTAACCCACTCACTCACAATCATTAACTCACTCACAATCATTAACTCACTCACAATCACTTACTCACAATCACTTACTCACAATCTTTAACTAACTAGCTCACTCACTCACTCACTCACTCAGTTTCGCGATGATGATCTAATCATGCTCATTCACATACATACATAAAATACATAGGCACACACACACACACACACACACACACACACACAGAGAGAGCCTTTCATTCTCATTATCCACCCGTCTCTCCCTTTGCCTATTTCCTTCAGTCATGTGGGCAGCTTACGTCAGTCTCTCTCCTCACCTTGACTGCTCTGTCTGTTCCTCCATTAGAAGTCAGTCGTTTTATCTGTCCCGTCATCAGATTGCCTCTGTCATTTAAAGCACTGCTCTAGAATAGTCGCATTCCACCAATGTCGACTCAGGTGCTGCGTTCATTTCATAGCACTACCGCCCCCTGCTGGGCGTGTGTGGTAGTGTTGCTGGCATGTTTCTATACTCATTTCCTTGAAACAAAACTTTTTAATTAGCACCATGCTTAAGCCTCTTTAGAAAATGTCTTCTACTTTCTCTCTCTCTCTCTCTCTCTCTCTCTCCCTCCCCCCCCTCTCTCTGTCTCTCCCTCTCTCACTCTCTGTAGGTGGCTGTAGTGGCTGATGCTGACCCAGAGAGGATGATGGGAGATACAAAGGCTTCAAAGGGGCGACAGCAACCAGCAGAGGAGGAGTTTGTGCTTCAAAGACCCCTCTATCACCTGAACACTTACACGGATACACAGGTGATGAACACACACACACACACACACACACACACACACACACACACGTGCACACACATGGATGCGCACAAGTTCAAAGACATAGTCAAGTTCAGGGGCGTGCACATCCGACACCCCTCCTTGACATCTGCTTGATAAACAATCATCTGTGTGTAAACAGTCATCTCTGTGCACATGTCCAAGTAAACAGTTTTGAGAGACCTCCTACACAACATGACGAAGGCCCCCACAACAATGTTTGAGCAGGGAGGGACAAGCGTCAGCATCAAACAGGAATCCTTTACTTATCTACCCTCAAGGCCAAACAATGAGCCGGTACACATTGACTATACCTAACCAGCAGGATGTATGGGATGTTTCATAAGAGCGGGGCCGGGCTGGCTCTGCTCCATGTGGGAATGAGGGCAATGTGGCAAGTCGATGTGTACAAACATGCCCGCATCACGTAATTTATGTTGGCCTCCATGAAACTTCTATATGGTCAGTCCCCCGATGGCCCCATACATAGAGAGCTGTTCCCCTTTTGTTGTTTGGGAAATTAGCATTACATGATAAGATAACACTCCCACCAATGATCCATCCAACCAGTTAGTATATAATATATAGTCCATAAGGATGTCATAAAACCCCCTGAAACTTCTAATGGCCAAGGCTATTGTTTGTGTCCTTGTGGGTGAGGACAATCAGACACCCTACAAAAACCAGTCTTTTCACTCTCTGGAACTTTGCACAGAGGGAGGCTTCAGGGACACAGAAGAATGAAGGGCACCGTATTCTCATAGCACATGTGCATAGTTATGACCGCCGCTAGCATAGCAATCATAGAGGTTTAGTCAAAGCTTTTTTTCCCTTTTAGTAGCCTAGGCTGAGGCTCTGTAATGGGAGGTATCTTTGGCTGACGTGTTCAGAACTGCACACAAGTTTACTTGTAGGATCACTATGACATCCTCTGAATGCATGCTGAGTTTCGTGGAATTTCGTTCATGGGGGGGCCATACGATAAATTCATTTATGTGTACATTTAGTGACTGTACACTAATCGACCTGCAGATGGTGGTGTTGAGGGAAGGGTTGTCGGATGAAGTTGAAATGTGTACACACACACACACACACACACACACACACACACACACACACACTGTGTCAGCAAATATATACAGAAGCAAATACACACATGCACACACTCATCATGATTCATTTTTGCGGAGAGAATGTGCAGGACTGGGTGGTGGTCATATTTTGTACCACTCTTTAGTTAAACTAAACAATTAATTAAATGGGAAACCTACATAAAAATGATGCCACAATATGATATGACATGAATTGTGTTTATAGTGTGGAAAGTCTTCACGGATACCACATGAGCTCTGTTCAGTGATAGCCATCCTGGACTACAAGTTCTAATCTAAAGTAATAGGCGGCGTGGGCCGTAGCCAGTGCCTGACAGGAGATAGTGTATGAACTGTGTGCTGCTTACTCAGACTAACGTATCGATCACTGTGAGTGGGGGAGAGGAGAGGAGAGGAGAGGAGAGGAGAATAGAAGAGAAGAGTGGAGTGGAACAGAGAGCGGGTAGATTGACTGTGTCTGCTTCACCCATGCAGATTGTGTCTGATCCCAGAGTGAGGATCGAACAGGCCCTCCGCCAGGCAGGCCTGCACCGCACGCCCTACGCCCAGGAGCTCCTGTCCACCGTCCAGCCCCCGAGACCGCCAAGACGGGACACGCAGTCCACAGCCTTCAAATCCTGACAGCAGTACCCACCCACACGTACTGTACACGCACAGACGTACACAGACCACCACATGCGCCGGCCCTGCCCTGCCCTGCCCTGCACACACAAACACGCTCATAAACGCACCGACATAAACACACGCACACGTTCACACGCACACATAAACACACAGATCACAATCTGAATGTTCTCTGCCGCAACCCCCGCGATGACCTCAGTTCTGAAACATCTAGACGACTGACTCGTTAATTATTAAACTAAGAACATGACTGTGAGCATTTCTCAACAAACCGGCTCCTTGGGTGGAACTGTCTAGAAATAATTGAACAAAAGATATAACCGAATTGTTATTGAATCAGTAGAGAGAGATAAAATAAGATTGCAGGCAATTTTCAGCCCACGAGTATTCTCATGGGTAGAACCCTCCAGAAATGATGCTGCGGCAGTATTTCAGAGTTGTTATCAGAACAAATAAAATATTGATTCTGTGTGAAAGAGTTTAAAGTGATCTTCTTAAATGAGTATGCCCTCGTATCTCTTGGGGACTTTTACTGTTGGGGAAAGTTCCGCGGTCACAGCGCTCTTTAACAGTAACTCATGGGGCTCTTTTCTGTTTGGCTTGGCAAGGGACACTGCAGCCATAAAAACCTGACTAGGCGTGCGACTTCTAGGTACTTGTGAGTAAACAGGAGTGCACTCAGCTTCTATTAAGTCTGATCTCCAGAGCACTGGTGAGGAGGGAGGAGGGGGGGGGGGGGTGCAGAGAGGAAGACCAGCCCACGCAGGTGTGTGTTATGTGGGGGTCTTTTATTTACTGAAGTGCTTGCAGCTCCAGTAAAACCCATTAACCTGCTCACGGTGCGTGCTGGGTTTTTTCTCTCTCGGCAGGAGAGAGCACTTGACAGCGCTGACTCAAAGCCACGAGCACATCCTCCGATTAATAATCAGGGAGCTGCGCACAAGTCAGCTCTTTGCTCCCATTTCCCAACCATGTGAAATCCAAAGTGTTGTCACTGGGCCTGCAACGGGACCCAAGGTCGTTTAGTCATGTAACAGATTTCTCATCTCATCTCCGTGTATTCGTATCCGCTCCGTCTTTTTGCCTCTTGCTCGCTATAGAGATAATTGGGGGGGGGGGGGGGGGGGATATTTAACATGAAATGTACCCTAGAAAAGAAAATTGGGCAATAAAAGCTGGGTGATGTCATTGACTGTTCAGCCGAGCTTGGGTTTGAATCGTCTGCTAAATGATCCAATGGGGGAACGTAATGAGCCCCTGATGAGGCCAGGGCTGATTCCAGGGTAATGGAGGGTCAGGAGATGAGCCCTGTGCAGCTGGAATAGCAGGAGCAAATAGACCTACTGCATATAGACTCTACTGAATGCTGCGAGCTATTTTCAGACTCATCTCCTCCAGATTTGAGTTTAGAACTCCTGAAATATACTTGCTAGCTGCAAGTGCAGGACCTAATGAGGATGGTTTCATTAAGCATTCTCATGGCACTTTTCATGAATACTTAAATCTGTTACATTAACACTATGAGATGTACTCCAAAATTGTGAAACCGCATCTTTGGCAAAGCACTGTAACCATAATCATTTGAAATACTGTATATGTTGAGAATAAATATTTTGTTCTTGAGGGTTTTTGTTAAAAGGACAAAAAAATCTAGTCTTGGTGGGGTTAAACATTTCCATGGCTACAAACACCGTATCCATGGTAATGATCGCTCAAACGGCAGAGCAAAAGAGCAGACACGGAGCCTCAGCAGGCAATAAATGCCACTGGTTCCTGCGTGATCTGGCAAACAACACGCACGGGTCTAATGTATAGGGGATTTAGTTGACCACTATAATGAATGTTTGTATACAGCACTTGACAAAGTTGCTCCTATGAAGACGCGCACTGTTTCATTTGTGCACTCCGCTCCTTGGTTTACGCCAGAACTTCGGCATATGAAATCCTTGGGCCGACGCTTGGAGCGGCTGTCAAAAAAGACTGGTCTTACTGTGCATAAAGACATGTACTCTGAACACGTACATGAGTATAAAAATGCTCTCTGTGCTGCAAAAAGATCATACTATGCAAAGATAATCAGTCAAGGAAACACCAGGACCCTCTTTTCCACTGTTACTGGTCTTCTTAAGCCACCTGATAACATCACCCATCAAGAACTCTCTGATGAACGCTGCTCAGCCTTCTTGAACTTTTTTAATACCAAAATTGAGGCAATCCATCAGCAATTAGAATGTTCAATTAATCAGCTGAACCATCCATACTCACAGTGCACCCTGGGCTCATCTTACAACAATGAACTCTGTGAATTCAGTCTCCCTACTGAAAGTGCCATCTGTGGCCTCATCAAAAAGTGCAATTCCTCCACCTGTCAGCTGGACCCTCTTCCAACAAGCCTGGTTAAGAGTTGCCTGCCATCTATTGCTCCGATGATTACATCAATTCTGACCACCTCTCTTCTCTCTGGCACTGTACCATCTGCCTTTAAAACAGCTATTGTCAGACCAACGCTGAAAAAACCTGGATTGGATTCTAACAACTTCAACAACTACAGGCCTATATCTAACTTGCCCTTTCTCTCCAAAGTGCTTGAGAAAATAGTGGCGACTCAACTCCAGGATCACCTGAAGGACAATGATCTCTTTGAGCCATTCCAATCTGGATTTCGTCCTATGCACAGTACTGAAACGGCCATGGTCAAGATTACTAATGATCTCCTCTGTGCAGCTGATGATGGACTTATTTCCATTCTGATTCTCCTTGATCTCAGTGCAGCCTTTGATACCATCTCTCACCATGTTCTACTGGAACGTTTAGCTAATATCGGAGTGCGTGGCAGTGCTCACCAGTGGTTCACCTCCTATCTCTCTGGTAGGACACAGTGCGTACAAATGATGAGCTGCAAGTCTGAGAGTACTGCTGTGACAAGAGGGGTGCCCCAGGGATCTGTGTTGGGCCCTCTGTTGTTCATTATCTACCTTCTTCCACTTGGCACTATCCTCAGGAAACATGATGTTCAATTTCACTGCTATGCTGATGACACCCAGCTTTACTTTTCAGTGAAACCTACTGCCACCCTTCCGCCAGCTGCACTTACTGCCTGCCTCCATGACATCAACGTGTGGATGACACAAAATTACCTGAAGCTGAATAGCAGTAAGACTGAGTTGCTACTGGTTGGCTCCAAATCAGCTCTTACTAAGATGGAACCTATCACCATCTGTGTAGATGGCAGCACCATCCCTTGTTCCAAACAGGTCAAGAGCCTTGGTGTCATACTGGACAATACCATCTCGTTCAATGCACACATTAACACCATATCAAGAAATGCCTTTTTCCATCTAAGGAACATTGCACGGCTCCGCCCAGCACTCACCCAGCAGAGTGCAGAAGTCCTAGTCAATGCGTATGTGACTTCCCGCCTGGACTACTGCAACTCAATCTTGTCTGGAATTCCAAATAAGCTACTTCACCGGCTCCAACTCATCCAGAACTCTGCAGCGCGGATTATAACATGCTCCAAATCCACCAGCCATATAACACCATCGCTCATGCAGCTGCACTGGCTTCCAGTTGCCTTCAGAATAAATTTCAAGGTCCTGCTCCTGGCATACAAGTCCCTAAACAACAGCGCCCCTACCTACCTCACTGACCTACTGGAAGTGTACACTCCTGCCCGCCCTCTGAGATCCTCCTCAGCAGGCCTGCTACGTGTCCCTGATGTGAACCTCTGCACTCTGGGAGAGAGGGCTTTCAGCTACATTGCCCCCAAGCTATGGAATTCATTGCCAGACTACATCAGACACTCTGACTCAATCACTGTCTTTAAAAGTAGACTGAAAACATTTTTCTTCAAAAAAGCTTATGGACTGGCTAACTGACTTTAACATTTAACATTTTTCTTTTCTTTTTATTTCTATGTGATGATTTTGCAACCCTGTAAAGTGACCTTGGGTGTCTTGAAAGGCGCTTTAAATAAAATGTATTATTATTATTATTATTATTAATGTATTTCCCACTGTGCCACACGCGCCACAGCGGGGGTACGGAGAGCACCCCTGGGCGAACACGAGCTGGCAGGGTTCCCAGGCAGCTCCCGCACACGTCTCCTTCTGAGCCTGACACTCCCGAAGAGTAGGCCTACTTGTGAAATGAATTGGCTTTAATATATCGATTTCATTTTCTTCATTATGGTTTTATGTAATCACGTCTGCTTTTATCTACGCAGTCGGAGACATGGTTCCTACGTTATTCTTTTTTAAGCACAATTTCAAGGAGATTCTCCTTAAACAAGCTTTTTGGTCAAAATCACACTCTTATGTTTATTTAAAAGGTTTTAAAACAAGTCAAGGCCTCCTGGTGTTTACATGTGAAGACAAATAGCTTAATCGCGTGCTGTAAAATACACCTTCTTATCAGTGCAATTATCAGTGTTTTCAGGCAATAGTTAACAGAACATTCTTGCACTTTCCAGTAACTCATATTTCACCTCTTAAGAGACCTTGAATTTGTTTTTTCCCCCAGTTTCATGTCTTCCAGCCCAATGAATAAGCATTGCATGGAAGGCCTTATGCAAAAGTTAGTAGAAATGCATCTCTTTTTAACCTTGCTGCATAAAGATAAATAATTAACTTTAATAAACACACATACACACACAAACACACACACACAAATATACTATAGCCAGACCTTACATTTGTCTCCTGTCTGTTGTCTTCCAGTCTGAGTATTTCATGGAAGTTATCCATTTTTAATCTTACTGCGCAAAAATAATCAAATTTACATTTAACACACACTCTCTCTCACACACACAGACATACTATACGACACAAGGATATGGTTTTATCAAGGTTTGTATTTAAAAAGTATCAAGTAAAAACATCATATAAATGTACACATTGAAATTATACATCAAATAATGGAAACATATTTGCAACATATACAACTAGGTAACTAGATACTCCTAATATACACATAACATACACATTTTGGATAACTGATACATTTGTTGGTTTGTGTGATTCCAATACACTTACAGACACAATGTTGTTTATGTAGATATATATGGTGACTTGTTAATGTCACCACATGACCTATAGCCCACGAGAGTCCTAAACCCTCTACAACAAACATTGCAACCATACTCTATACCAAAGGGCAAAAAAGGAATGATGGAAAACTAATTATGTGATTAAACAGATACATTGTTTGCAATTCAGTGTCTAAAGTACCACTTTGAAAGTCCCTTTTCCAAGTGAAGAAGTGCCATGGATCAAAGTGAGGTAAAGAATGAGGCCCCCACATGTACGTCTACGTACGGGACACCACTCCCTTCCTTCTAACAGTATATTGAATCAGCATCATTTTAAATAACTATGAACACTTTTGTACATATACACAGATCAGACTCGTGGCCTGGGTGGGCAGCGCTTAGATCAGGCCTGCAGGCCCAGGCGCTTCTTGATGAACTGGGCGACTAGGCACTGGGGCCTCTGCTGGTACTCCACCAGCACCTCGTGGGGCGTGGAGATCTGGTCTCCGTCGAAGCGGTTCAGCAGGGTCACACACACCACAGCAGCTGCAGAAAAACAACAAGACTTCATTAGGGGGTGAGCTGGTAAAAGGTTGCTACTGGTAACACGCTCATTATTTGTTCATCTATAGTTTCAGTCGGCATGTCAGCTATATGGGCTTGCTCGTAAGTGACCTTGGTCACCTTGCTGAATGTATAATGTATGAGTGTGATGAGTGTAGTACCTTTGAGGTTGCACACACGACACATGGCGGCGAACACAGTGGACTCCATCTCGATGTTCCTGACGCCAGCATCGTAGGCTTTCCTCAGGTACTCCAGCTTCTCCTCGGTGGAGAAGGAGCACAGAGCTCCGTCCAGCCGGCCCTGACCTGAGCGGGGGGAGAGGACACACGTCACCGGTCAGTCACCACCACCCCTCTGGTGTCGACGTTTCAAGTGCCAAAAGCAGGCGGTCATTACAAATCAATACCTTCGTAGAAATCGTAGGTGCACATGGTGTTCCCGATGACGGTGGGCAGATCGGGCATCTCCCTGGAGTACTGCAGCAGCTCGTCTGCCAGATCCGCGTCCAGCTCCGTGCTCCTGACAATCACCTTCCCCAGGACCACCTGGTCAAACTGGGGCCTGAAGAAGCTGTCCACGGCTTTGTCTGTGACCACCACTGTGCCTGGGGCCAGACCTTTCAGGAGAGAAAAACGCATAGTGTTGGTGCCTGTTCAACTTAGAGACTACACATACAATATTATAATCACAAATACCATAATATACCAACTATTTGGGACCTTTCCAGTAGATTTACACCACTGCAATTTACCAACTACATTTTAGTGTTGACAACATAATGTTCCCCAAAAGTGTATGTCTCCTTGAGATGCCGAAGATAAAGTCTGCTTAACGAACCAGGTCTGGCACTTGCCAGGCCACTTAAAGATCAGGAAGCAGATGCGGGTGTGTGTCAGAACCTACCAACTCCTCCTGAGGTGCCGATGCGGAAGATGTTGACGTCACGGCAGCTTGCGTGATGGAGCAGCTTGATGAGCTCGTGAAGCATGATGGAGATGGAGGGCACTCCCATGCCATGCTAAACAGAGAGCGGGGAGAACTATTAGCATTCAGTGGCATTCAATGTAAACTATGGGATGCTTCAGATAAGTAAGGGAAAGGGTGCAGTTCTAGCTCCTCACTGGTCTTATGGTAGAACATGTAATGTCATATAGTTTGTTATGCAATGTGTCCACACTGAAACAGCAATGACTCTCTGACCTGAGCTTGTGCAAACCTAGGTCTATATGGGGGAAATGGCTGTGTTGTGTAACTTACGCTGATAGACAACACTGGCCCGACTTTATACATGGAGTAGCGGTCTGTCCCTTCACAGATATCAGTGATCTCATCCGTGTTCCCAGGCAAGCCCAGCTCCTGGTGCATGAACTTAGCGAAAGCTCTCATGCGATTTGCACTTCCTCCAACACACACAAACTACAGGGAGTGCACAAGAGAGAATACAAATCAGACAAGTCTTCAGTTTTGGGTTAAGTCCAGATAGATACAGGCTGTGATGGGCTTGGTCTCATGAGCTATTCTCACAAACCTTGACATCCCCAAACATCTCAGGCAGGTTGTGGGTCTTGGTTCCCAGGTTGAAATGGTACAGGATGTCTTCCTCCATTAAGTCCAAGTGGGGATTCTTCACATGAACCTGTGGTCTGTGAGAGCAATAACAAGAGTTTAGTCATTAGATGAGATTTGCGTGAATTTATATATTAATGTGCCTCTTTCCATTACATAGCAAGTAACGTAATTACAGTGCTCTTCCTACAGATGTACAAAGTCCCATGAGTTTTCTAGCTGGTAAATTAAAGACTTGTTTCTTCATTATACACAATTAACTCACTTGATATATTCCTCCTGCTCCGTTCCCATGCAATTGAGTAAAATGGGCGCCATGGTTAGTTTTCTGTGCTGTGAAACAAACACATAAATTCATTCACACTCTAAAGTAAGAAATGTGAAATCTGAGAATTTTAGAACTTCAACTTAACATTGAACCTACCTTGGAAATGAGAGGATAAATGTTGCTTGATGCCGTAGACAGGTAGTCAAAGTGAGTTATTTCTCCAAGTTATCGTTCACCAAGTTTCTTAAGAGTTCTTGCCACTTCTGTAGCTGAGGGAAATAAAAAGATCTGTCTCTGACTCGGGGGTTGATATAGAGTTGAACCGGCGACCCCCCCTCGCTGGAGTGATTGGTTGCATGGGGAGGTGTTCTGGTGTCGTATCCTGTGACTCTCACTTCCCCTGCCCCCACGGTCAACTCCCCTTAGACACATCAGCTCTCGAGGCTGACAGAATGTCACAGCAAACAAACTGCTCTTCTTAATCTTTCAAAACAGTGCCACGAGGGACGCGCTATATGCTCTCTATGTGTTATAAAAAGATACAGTACTGAAAGTATGCTGTTATTGTTAATGAGTATGATGTCACTTTGTGCTGTGACAACTCCCCAATAACTCAGATTATGTGTCAATATCAAAAAAAGTACACACTTACGCAACGTGACAGGATATGACTTTCATTGTGAATAGTTGGTCATGTCATGTAGGAAATGTTTGCCAGTAGGATGTACAAATATTGGCATGCAATTCAAGATTGCTATTAACATATTGCATGTTTGAGAAATGTGGAGTATCAATTGTTTCATTGTTTTTATTCACAGGGGGGGGGGGGGGGGTCTTCTCTTTTCAGGCCATGTGACACACATAGACTATGCTCAGATGCCAATAACAACGACATGATTACGTAAGTACGTACCTGTGTACTTACGTAATTATGAGTGTGACTTGGGGTCAAATGTCTCCAAATCTACATCTGAATCATTTATGGACAAGTGTGACTTCCTTATTTACATGAGAACTTTTGGTTACACAGAACAGAGTAGTAGGGTAAAATATGACAAAATCTCTCCAAGTTTAGATGTACAGTACCATAAAATTGAAGAGATGTTTCAGGTACCAAGTGCATAATGTTACACAGGGAAAACAAGTCTACAATTTAACATTATGTGATATTATTTCTATATTGCTTCTCAGACCCCTAGCAAAACAAAATACCACACCAAACTAAAAATAAAAGATCAGTACTTCTGGATTTTCAATGTGATTTTAATAGCACATAACCTCTTGACTTGACTTGTAGTGTACACCTAGGAGCATTGAGCTCGCCAAGAGCCCATACATATTAAGAGCACGCATACACAGCCTTAATCCTATGTCCGAGAAGTTGGGAGTTTATATGCCTTGCTCAAGGGCACCTCAGTTCACCCACTATAACTGCACTATGTGTGGTTTACCAGATCAGGTAGTAAGTTTACCAGATCTGTAGTTCGATGGAATGAGACATTAGAAACTACAAATTTGACTTGCTTCAATGTCACAATACATCATACTTTCATAAAATCATGCAACATACTCTACCTTGTCTGTGGAAATCATTATTTGCTGAATAAATAAATAGTGTGCGCGCAAAAGTGCTTTAGTGTTGCTTAAAGGACACCATAGTCGTTTGGCGACAGCTACATACATTTGTGTCATCTGCATAGCTATGATATGAAATGAAATTATTTTGGATGATTTGTCCAGGTGGGAGATTATAGTGGTTGAATAATAGTAAATAGTTGTAATAACAATAGTTGAATAATAGTATTGCATGCTTCCTTGGTTAATACAGTAAGCCATGGCTCAAGAGAGGATGAAGTATTGTCCCAGCATTGCGCTCTAATCTAATTTAGTCGATACTGCACTATATTGTCCTATCTATGCACCATCTGTCTGTACCTTGTGTATCACATTACACTTCTGGTTAGACGCAAACTGCATTTCTTTGTGCTTGGGACAATTGTATGATGATAAAGTTGAATCTAATGTAAAAATGTCTTTATTTCACTGAGATCAACTGACCTCTGCACTCCCTTTCTCTGTCCGTTATTTAACCTTTTAGCATACCATTTTCCAGTGTGTGGTTGATTACAAGCAATTGTTTTGGACAACAGTGAGTGACGCTATTGTACTTTAACAACGTATGTCTCGATATTGGTGGGCAGAATTTTCAGCATTGTTGAATATTGTTATATTGTCATATGCTGTTGACACTGAGAATTGTATTTTGATGAAAAATTGCATTGAGTGCTGTGTTGTGACTATTATCATAAATGCTTTTTTTGTGTGTTCATAGAGTTCTGGAAACAAAAATATCATACCGATTTACAGTATACAGTAATTTTACCCAATAAACATTGAGTTATTGTGATTGCCGTATACTTCAGCTTTACCTTATCTGATTCACTAAAGAAAGAAATCCAAGTATTCAAGTATGAATCAGCAAATGAAAGTCTCTAGATCAGTACATTTGGATTTTCAATGTGATTTTAATAGCACAACATATGACTTCAAAAAATACCACACAATGAAATATAAAACACACACACACACACACACACGCACACACGCACAAGAAGCACACATTCCTTTAGAGTTGGCATCATTTCCCTCACATGTGCTGAGCCTATCCTCAGCGGTCAGAGGGAGAGGTCTGCCATATTGAAGAGTGAGCTCCTCTGTGCGTCCACGGGACTGCTACTCTGGGGACTTCCACGGAGCTGCGCGGCTTCTCTGAGCAGATGTCGCACCTGCAGCACACAAACACGCCCTTCATTAGGCCCTGTCCATCAGCACAGTGGTGTCTGGTGGCAGGGCGAGATCTGCAAATAGGTCAGCTCTCTCTAGATGCCATGTGTTAGGACCAAGGTCTGCTCACCTGTCAGCTTGGTAGTCCCAGTCAGAGTTTACAGTTTCCTCCAGAGGGAGTGGTCAACTTACAACCTCTACTGCATCTCTAGAATTCATAGGCGGACATCACCTTGAGAAGGTCTGGTATGATGGTTTATGTGTTTTGGGTGGACATCTAAGAGGCAAGCATGTTGATTTGTGTTTTTTTGAGTGGACATCTAAGATGCCAGCATGGTGATTTGTGTTTTTTTTGAGTGGACATCTAAAGTAGGGTTCAGACCAAAGATACCCGACGAGACGAGCCGCGACGTTCTAAAACCTTACAACTGCGACTAAACATGTTGAATGCTCTGCGACGGCTTGAAACTACGTGCAACTTCTAATTCACACCGCTGCAACTCGGTCTCGTCGTGTCGGAAATCTTTGGTGTGAATTGGGATTAAGATGCAAGCATGGTGATTAGTATGTCATGGAGTGGACAGGTCACATAAACTGGACTGGTGTGGCATGGACGAAACACTTACTGTGTGCAGGGACTCTTGCAGGGACTCTTGCGGGACTCCTGTCCTCCTCTAGGTAACCAAAGCTCAAGAGTTTGGACATGCTCACGGGGGATGGGTTCTTGTTTAAAGCCCTGCAGACACACAGACACACAAGGTTTGATTCTCAACAGCAGGAGATATGGGACCAAAGAAAAGACAAAAGGACATTCAACTTTCCACCTGCTCACCCCCTTATTTGATTTTCATCAAGGTTCCTGCTGAGAAGGTCACCCTTCAAAAAGCACTGCAGTCAGTGGCACATTTGCAATGTCACCCGACACTCAGCTGAAACAGTGCCGTAAATGTGTAAACTGAAAGATGGATGGGCTGTCTAGTCATTTCTATCCCCAGAAAAAAAGAAAGAAAGAAAAAAAAAAAACCTTTGGAGAATTATTACTCTTGTTTGACAGAGCATGTCACCCAGTAAGCGATTAGAACAGGGGGCTCGGCATGTGCCAGAGACACCTCATGCCCGAAACAGATCCTGTTTGCTCCCGTATGTACATATTTCAGAGGTCACTGTGTATCCGCAAGTCCAACCGTGGTATCTGCCGATTACATTCTTCACTAAAAGAGCCAAATTAAACAACGGAGCAGGCCTGTCCCCTTCCCCCTACTTTGCCGTTAGTGTGCTCTGGTTACTGATGTACTGTCCTGTCCTGCCGGGCGCTTGCGTATGCACCGCTTGTTTATGCAGAAATGGCTGCTCTTTGATCACTGTCTGCTGGCAGTTAGGGCCATAATATTCCCGAACACAGACCTTGAATGAATATATCCACACAACAACAAAGGTATGAAGCAAGTGAGAGCTATGTGCTGCAATAAAGACACACCCCATCTCTGTGAGTGTTTTTCGCTAATTTTCACAGAGCATAAATACATTTGTGTGGTTAAGGTTTATGGCTCCCTTGATAATTACTACACGTGATGGAGACAGGGGAACATTCAGGCCAGAGAGGACCAGGATCTCCAGGAAACTGGATTATTCTTGGATAAGATATTACAGGCTCCTCCTGTGATGTGATTTATGGTAGACAACATGGCAATAGTCATCTTTCCAGCAGTATACAGTACACAGTATACATTGAACATTACGTTCTCATAGCTCCATCTGGCACTGTTGTGACTGTGGCACTGTGCCCACAACACCTGAGACTATACACAGCAAACAAATACCGCATGTACAGCCCTGTGCTCTGTGTTTGCAGTTCAGAGGTTATTTGAACTCAACTACAATCCAAACTTGAGCAACCACCCTTTCTGATAACTTTGGCTTTCAGTTTCCCTCCATATCAGGGAAAGGTTACATATGACAGTGAGCTATTTTAGCACATAGTACACGTTCAACATGACTGGTTGCAATCACCTGACACTCAAAAAAGCAGAATGTTTTTCCACCTCAATCTGTCACATTTTCATGACAGCCGCTTTACTAACAGACTTTGCCCGTGACACTATCGTGACATACTGTATGATATTTCACACTATCAGCTTGGTTCAGTTATAATAAATACAAAACAATACTTTTGTAGTTCTCTACTGTATGAGCCTAAGCACTAAACCAAATTCCAGGCAATGTTCCACCCTTAATCCTGCGTCGGAGCAGTTGGGAGTTAGGTGCCTTGCTCAAAGTGCACCTCATCCATGGATGTGAATGTTGATGTGATGCTGTTCAATCACCCATATTTTCCCTTTCAGTCAAGGCGTAACTTCGCACTTCTGCTTTTTGTGTTTCAGTTTGCATTTCATGCTTCCTTGGTCAACACAGTAAGTTTCAATACAGTAAGCCATGGCTCAAGAAAGGATGACTGTGCATGGCAAACTAGCATTGTCCGAGCAACCTAGCTGTAACTTATCTGACTTTTTTCACTAAGGAAGAAAACCATATACAGTATAAGTCCACTTTACTGACCATTTGGTCTTAATAAGATCAGCTGACATATTAATTAACACTGTCCAATTGAATAACAGTTTGATTATGTTTCATTACTAAAGATAAGCCTTCTTTCTTTAATTTCATGCAAGAGCAACTATTACACTTTTGAGGCCTGTTGCTTTGTTATTTTAGGTCGGCACCTTATCTTGGCTGTTTAATCCCTGGGTCTCCATTCTACATAATTAAAGGCCTATTTTAAAATATAATAACACCATCAGCAAGCCACATGAGAACTAGCATACCAGACATGTTGCATTGGCTGCTAATCTTTGTTTTTTAGAATTTTACATACTGCCTGTTTTGCTTATGAGCAAGCTTACATAAAATCAATTTGAAATTTGACATAGAAACACTATTTATGACATACTATGCATTTTTTTTGGCAGGATAGGCCCATTATATAAAAGGAGAGCAGCGCACACCTATTTTTTGCGAGGTGCTCGAAAAACTTGACAAAGGCTTCCAAGCCGAAACGTTGTTTATTAAACTTTTGGCATCAGAACAAGAGTGTGCGGTTTCCTCCATCCTCTTTAAAGGATAGGCCCATTAATCACATTCTACAGAAAAGGTAGCCCAGAGGTGTCATGAATGTTGGAATTTGGACCAATAGGCCTGTTTGCCAAAATGCTCAAAATAATGTTTTCAAGTACTAGATTTCTCTCTTTGTTTGGTTTGAGAGTAGGTGATTTGTGAGCCCCTGAGTGATCGGACATGACAGTACCCATTTTTGCAATGGCAAAAACAAAGAGAGGCAAAAAAGTGCCTGAGAATGCATGCCTGTTGGTAAATGTCAGATTTGCTGCTTTACTAAAGATACTGAGAGACCAGACTATGACCAGAGAAAAGATTGGTTGACACTATAAGCGAATAGTAATTCTATGATTTATGTAAATATTCCTTATGATACCTTGACATGAATTATGATAAATCCAAAAAAAATTCACAAAGTGTCAATTCTAAACCATTCAGAAAACAAAGCCCAAATGTGAAATTCAAGACTGCCATCTTGTGGAGATATGGTGTTAATGCCAAAATAAAATAACTCACTGTTTTCTGAACTTATTGGCCTGGTTTTTTGGCGATATGGTCAACTTCTTCAGTTTGCTTGCTGAATCATCAATGCCAGGAGTCTGAGAAGGGGGGAAAAAACACGTTTCACTTTTCAGGAGCAGTGTATACACTTTGAAAGGGTAAAAAAATGTCATTTTGACATAGTGTAACAGGGCTCAAAATTAGCACCAGCCACCAGCCAAATGCTGGTAAATTTTGAAGTTGGCTGGTAGATTTCAGACAGAAAATACGTATTTCCTATTGAATGGCTGGTGGATTTCACCAGTTCATCTGTCTCTGCCTGGTAGATATTCACATTTCAAAAAGTTAATTTTGACCCCTGTAGTGTAAATTTGACATACACAACAGGAGTTATGCAGTGTAGGATATCCCTTGCTATGAATATTTTGACTGCATATTTACCCATCTACACATCAGTAAATGTTTACCACTGCTTTACACAAGCAGTGTTCAACAACAGGATGAAAATGTATATGGGTCTGAATTAAGGCTGCACAAATTGAAAATGTATATGGGTCTGAATTAAGGCTGCACAAATTGTACTTCCTGTGCACTGGGCATGTTCATCGATCAGGAAAGGCACAAATTAAGGAGACATTTGAAATATTGAACTGAATCAATTCATTGTTTAAAAAATCATACTGCCAATTGCAATATCTGTCAAAAAAAAAATTGCAATCAGATATTGACCCCAAATCTTGCAGCCCTAGACTGAATCATTGCTGAAGTAAACAAATTGAAAACATTTTAGCCTATACGACTCAAGATCATTAAAAAACACACTGATTCAAAATGTATACAGAATATTTTAAGTCAAACTTTTCTTTTCACACAAGTCACCTCTTCAGTAGTAACACTATCAGCCTCTCGCTCCCAAGCGGACTTATTATCACTCCCAAAAGGAATATCTAGCGGTTGTATGGACTTCCTTGCACTTTTCTGGAACTCCTGATGTACCAAGAACCTTGGACTGGTTCTTTTGGTCAGGCTGCAAGTAGAGAAACTGTGACAAGAGTCCCTTTGGCCCAGAATGATGGCATCAGTGCAGTTGCCCTTTCAGACCCTTTCACATGCCGTCAAAACAAGAAATAACAATCTCATATACTGATAAGATCTAAACATTCTTCTGGTCAAACACTAGATACAACAATGAAACAGGTAGCCTACACTTCAGCCTTTGACTCATTAAAGACTGCAAATATATGCTGTTTGTCCCCTGTAGTGTTTGTTCCCTGTTAGTGTCAGGGGATAACAGTGCTAACTGTTGTGTTTAGATTTACCTGGATGAATCATGGACATCTGAGTCAACACAGAACCAATCGGGAGGTTTGTATGGTGCGTTTGTTTTGACGGTCATATCTGTCTCTTCATGCCACAATAATCCTGCCAAACGATCAAACACAATGTCAGTCATATTAATAAGCTAAGCAAGAAAAACACTGAGTAGGCCTAGCAAAAGTGTATCCAAAGACAAAAAAAGAACCCAACTTATCAGGTGCAAGTGCAACTTATAGGCAAAGATCCTTCATTACTATCGCTTTAACCCTCTCTGTTATAGGCCTACATTTTACATACGATAGAAGCCAATAGTAAATACCTTTGTGTCCACCTTGTTTTGCAAGTTTGACATAATTTGAATCTGTCTCGAAAACGCCCAAACGGCGGCAACTGACATTGTCATCAAAGGGGCCCTGAATGTCAAGACTAGACAGTCCAGGAATCTGTGAGGTGACTTCAGGGCCTTGGGAACTGGCATCACCTTCACGTCCGTTGCCCATTTTTGTCCCTGGAAAAGAGTAGCTCTCAGCGCTAAGAGGAAAAATAGTTGAACTTGTATTAGGTTATTTGAGATGCACAAAAGACAGCTTTACCTATATTGGTGTGAAACTATAACCTTATGCTTCACTTAATTATGTTACCTTAACGTTATAGCGATAAAGTAACGTTAACGTCAGTCCTCCCGCTCATCATCTTATCGTCATCGAGCTATAAGCTAACGTTAACGTTACTTTCACACGACCAAATAGTAGCCTATCACTTTCTCTATTTTGAAACTAGTTTCAAAGATAACAAAGGCGCAACTCTGAATCTCGCATCTCATCCTTTAGCCTACCTCTCGGCGTTTCTTGAGTATGCAGCCATGTGTCTTCCTGTAACTTTAATATACAAAAAAATGTTCTAGTGCTTCAGAGTTATCCCGCCGCTTCAGTTGCTGTTGTGTTTACACGTTACCATGGAAATGAAATTGTCGCTGGGAACAGCTGTAGACCGTACGTTCTGCTTCTCGTGTTGTATTTCCCAAACCACTTGCGACCTGCGACTTGCCCTGATGCTATGGCGTTACATTTGTGCCTCAATTATGAGCGCAGAGTGGAGCAATATTGAGCGCAGAAACATATTTTGAGCAAGCACACAAATTATATTTTGAGGAAAAATTAAACTTGAGCGCAAAGAATTTGTAATTGAGCAAACGGGAATAAATTCTGTGCTCAACAAATGTCTTCGTGAATTTGCTACGGTCAACATGTATGTGCAACAACAGCCCGCCTTTCATTCAGTTCCACTGTACGCGCTCTCATACACAGCTCCCTTTGCTCACTCTAGCTCTCTCCCTCTCCCTCAAATTAATCTCTGCGCTCGCTCAAAATCTGTAGACCGCGTTACATTTGTGCCACAATTGCCAACCAATCAGAAGCCCTAAAATTGCCACAGGCCAATCGTGGCTTAGCAACCCGTAACTACTGTAGGCAACAGGCAAGTGCCTGGCAAGCTGTCGAGTTTTTGCCATGTTAACCATAGCCTGTTGCCATTTATTTGAATGTGTGGTGTCCCCAAACACATAAAATCACTGTGAAATAAGATGTTGAACTATATAAACATGATATAGTTTGGAGCATGTATGTTTCTAACTATAGCTTAAACTGTATGCTTCTTTTGCCTTCCGCCTGTTTCATTCGTAGGTTACTACTGTTTATGGGAGGAACCAACGAAACACGAAACAGCACGTACATTCGAATTTTGTTTAAATAACTGTGTTGCAACGTTAACGTTAAATATTCATGCCTGCAATATGCACTCTTAGCTTAGCTTTCCCTGCTGTAGGCTAGCTTAAATATTGATCCTCTTTTGTAAGTCTTTGGATAAAAGTACGTAGACAGTGACCGTAGATGAGAGAAGGCTTTAAAAAAAAGTCCACTTTCACAATTTTCCCGCGGGGAAGGCTTCTTGTCGACTGAAGAGCTACTCTGATTGGTCAGGTTGCCCGTCAATCAAATTCGGGTTAATCTTCTGATTGGTTGGCAATTATCTACAGATTTTGAGCGAGCGCAGAGATGAATTTGAGCGAGCGCAGAGATGAACTTGAGCGAGAGGGAGAGAGCTAGAGCGAGCAAAGGGAGCTGTGTATGAGAGCGCGTAGGCTACAGTGAAACTGAATGAAAGGGGGGCTGTTGTTGCACATACATGTTGACCGTAGCGAACGCACAAAGACATTTGTTGAGCACAGAATTGATTCCCGTTTGCTCAATTACAAATTCTTTGTGCTCAAATTTAATTTCTCCTCAAAATATAATTTGTGTGCTTGCTCAAAATATGTTTCTGCGCTCAATATTGCTCCACTCTGCGCTCATAATTGAGGCACAAATGTAACGCCATATGATGCCAGCGGATGAATTGGTTCACGCCAGGTGCTGAAATGTCATCTTCCCAGTTGACTGAGAACTAGTTCATCCTAGCCTCATTTGAATACCCTTGTGGTGGTCTAGATCAACTGAAAGCAATACTAATTATTTACTTAATTAAATTATTGTAGGCTATGTAGCTAGGTCTACAAACATTAAAAAACGTACAACGCCAGAATTGCTCCTTCTCTTCTAATGGTAGGCCAATATAATCATATGTGTAAGGATTTATCTTAGCTGCCTTTTCGGCTGATTGTAATGGTGGCCTTTGATAGCAGTGTGTGTGTGTGTGTGTGTGTGTGTGTGTGTGTGTGTGTGTGTGTGTGTGTGTGTGTGTGTGTGTGTGTGTGTGTGTGTGTGTGTGTGTAGGCCTACGTGATAGGCCTACATTCCATTGTTAAAACTTGTGATCTAACACTAGAACTAGCCAGGTAAAGCGCAGCATCTGATTGAAATCTAAAAGATTTGGGTAGGCTATAGCAACAATGAAATCTACTGTGACCTGGCAAACTATTCAACAGTAGGCTGCCATTCTAAAAATCTTTATTAATCTCATTATCTCAGAAAACACCACCATCCTTTTGTAGTTTTGAGAATTGTAGTGTTTAGAGTTGTTTTCACATCAATTGTCTCACATTGACATTGGCAAAAATGTTTTTTCAAAATTTTTTTTAAATATTAAGTTCCATATGTTGGTCATTCCTGTGCTTTTTCTAATGTTTTGGTGTTTGCCCTATAGAATATAAATCAGCAAGATAATTTGGGCAGGTATCATAATTTATACAATGTTGCTAATTGCTTGCAGAAGAGTAGCCTAAAAGTGAATGTGTTTGGTCAGAGTCAGATATACAAATGGGCGTGAGTGTTAGGATGATTCTTTTTCAATTTTTAAATGTCTGTGGGGGTATGCATGATCCTAAATGCTTTGGCCCTTAGTTGCCATTTGACATAATTTGGCCCTTGGGCCAAACGGGTCTGGTCTACAGGCTATAGCCTATCATGATGATTGAAATCTGAGGAGCTAATTATTTTTAAAACAATGATTCATGTAAACTTATGTTTAATCCATAACAAATGATTAAAGACTAATTTATTGAAATGTTTTTGGTGTGTAAACCACGTGAAAGAAAATAATCTTAGCTCTCTTGATAACCTTTGTTGTGTTTACTGTGTGTCCCAAAACTACATCTTCGACGACCTTGGTGTAACAGGAGCGATTTCGTATGCGTGTGCGAAAATTTCAAATACCTGAGGTGGCCGCTTTCTAAAGTGGTAGGTGTGGGAATATGCGCAGAGGAAATGATGTGGTAATGGTCGTCTAATTACAGCGAGTCGCGGAGGGCACTTCCTCCTACAGGAACGAACGAACGCAGCCTACTCTGACATCGAGGGATGTCCCAAACCCAGGAATCGTTGCTGAAGTAAATGCATGGAATTTCCTTTCGCTATGGCTTCAGAAAGGTTTGATCAAAGTTGATCAACTTTATGGATGTCGACGGAGGGCAATGTCAACTGAAGACAGAGACATTTTACGAAAGCGAACCAAGACATTATCTTCGAATTTCAGCCAGATGGCAGAATAGCTAGGATTCAGCCGAAAAGAGTTGGCAACATTGTTTGGCCGCCGTCTACCGAGCACTTCCTGCATTATTATCAACATAGGTGAGTTGATTTCCACAACTGTGCATAGACATAACGTCCATGACCTAAGGCATAACGTAGCGTATCTATCTTTAATTCAGTTACGCTGGGCTGTTTTTAGAAAAACAAAAAATGAGAACCCGCGTCGGTCGGTCTCAAGGTTTGTCCGTGTCGTACTCAGCCAGCCAGCCAGCCAGCCAGCCAGCCAGCCAGGGCTATTCTGCGACGCTTTGTGTAGCCTATGCTATCTTGATAAACACGGGGGAATTAGCCTACCTGCAACATGATTCTTAAAATGCTCTGTTGGAGTCTGTTGGACTCGATAGCATTGAATAACTTGGTCTGACATAATGTTATTCCTTTAGCAAAAAATCGTGTTGTTAATCTAAACGAGTACTGCTAGCCCATGCCAATCGTACCAGGAGTTTTAATTTATTTATTTTATTTTTTAGATTGTCTGCAGGGTATTTCATATGCACAGACATAAATGACACTTTCAAATATAAGCTAGGAATATTTTCTCAGCATATTCCAAATCATGTCCATGCATGCCCATAGTATTCAATTTGCAGTCCAAGATTGTTGTGGATTACATTGCAGCTATTTTTGATGTTTGTGGTGACACTGTCCCCGGTGGCGCAAAATTACGACCAATTGACACTTTGTTAGTGCGTCTTTGTTAACCAGACTTTGTTGGAGGCAAGGTTCTCACTTGATCATGCGCGTCCATCAACCCCATGCCGCGCACTAAGCATTACAATACCAGGCGTCGGACTAGAAAGAGAAAAAGAATCCCACCCTTCAACATTAGTTAACAGTTTAATGTCAAGACGGGCGACAAATGTGTGGGACTGACTCAATTTACATGACTGGTGTGATTGGCGGCGGTAGGTGAACATTGAGTTGTATCAGTAGGCTGCAGACTGAATGACTCCAATCACTCCGTAACGATGGGCTCGTTTACCCTTGAGGTGTTGGGTGGGAAAATCTCAATGGAGTAAACACCCCATTACTGGAATAGCTAATTATTGTGTTTCATTCAGTTCAGGTATAGAGAAAATCAGCAGACCATACTTAAGTTACACTGTTTATCAACATTGTGTGATGTTTTAATGGTATCTATCTATGCACAATAATACATACTCATACAACTCAGGCTTTAATCCATGCATTTGGAGGGGAATTTACTTCATGAAGTAGCATCTGGTTGCATTTAGGTTTAGCAGTTGCAAGCTCATGTCATGATAATTACAGGTTCAGTTATGAAGTGCCCGTGGAAGGAGTCAAAATGTCAGGCCACTTGCATTCTTGTGGTATTGCAGGGACTCTTAAAGTGCTGCGTAGTGGAAGCCTGTGGTGACATACAGGGCCGAGTGGGGACTGCCAGCTCCCACTGATCTGTCCAGACAGGTTGGAGCAGGTTGTGCCTTCAAGATGCGGATGATTAACTGTCCTGCTGACGGCATTGTGTGGTGTGAATAGGGCGTCTGGATTTCGTGCGTGGAGGCAGACAGTTCCGAATACACAAGAGACAAAGGCACTCTCAGATGATAGTTTATTACTCACATGCACTAAACACCAGATCCTGTTTAGCACAAATAACCGTGGCGGAGGGACAACCGGAGGGGTGGAAATCATTTCTGTTGGGTCTTTATGGGACTGAACAAAGAACCATGTTTGTCCCCGGTGGTCTGGAGAGCGTCCCTTTGAAGGGACAGGATTTCTGCCCCCCACCCCCAATCTCACCCCCGCCCCCACCCGACGAGATTGTTGTGTTTGCGGCTGCCTGGCGTGCTCGCTGACTCGCGTCCTGAGGTCTGCTGATAGTGGTCAGATAGCAGGTCGTCTCTCGGTCTGCGTCTGAGTCATGGGTCAGACTTGGAAGGCACCCAGAGGTGGAGCCGGGTCGGGCTGGAGCTGACCGCCAGCTGTCCGTCTCCTGGGTAATGTTTCCCAAAAAAGGGCCTCCGTGCCAATCGCGGACCACCACCTAAGCCATCCCACGCATTCCCGGCTGAGATGTTTCGGTTGTATTAACACTCCGAGTCCCGAGGGCGACTGGTGGCCTACTCGGGCTGCAATTTGGCTCCTCCAAATTACAAGGACGCCTGCCGTTTTGTAACAATCCTCATTTTGAATCATCCTCCTCCCATAGCTAATCAGTGAGAGATGATATTTTTCCTCCCTCAACATAATTTTCTGGCAAATTGGGCTACTTCATGCTGGGAGTAGATGTCAGGCTTTTACGCCAGTGCCCTTTTTTGTGGTGGGAGTACAAACTCAGGCTTGTTATGGTTCTCTTGAAGCATGGAGCTCCTTTGCTGAGCAGTTGTTCAGCTTTGTTGTACTGTAACAAGGCTCATGGAGCTGAGAAGGTGGTATGTGATTGCGTAGGTAGCATGGAGGACTGGTAGACTCTTTTGATGTGGATTTTGGAATGAATCTGTGAAAAGAAAGAGACTAGATCACCACAAGTGAAGTCATCAAAATGTTGGTGTCCTTTTGGTGAACTGATTTTGATTAAAGGCATATTTTAGTGTTTTACTGATGTGTTCCAGTGAGTGATTTGTTAAGTGACTTGCAAGTTTAAGTCAAGTGAACCAGTGTAATATGGCTCTCTCACTAAAGTTAGAGGTTGATGGTTTCATATAGTTTCCGCATACATAATATCATATGACTGGCTCAGACCATTGCAGAGTTATTAAATTTGATATATGAAAGAAGTGATTACATGCAGTATGTGGCCTATACCCTAAGGCCAGGACTTTCACTGCCTAGTGGACCAAAACCGTTATATCCTCATAGTCAGCATTTACCAATTGACACTCACTTTGTATCAAGCAGGACAAATGTGGTTAATAGGCCTATAGCTCATAAAAGTGACCACACCAGAACACGTTTTATATTATTTTTGACATGGGAGGGAAACTGGTTACTGGGTTATGAAATTTGTCTGCTAATGGTTCATTAAAACATGTAACGTGCTTAAATGAGACAAATGATTTGTCTGGACTATAAATAAGACAGACCTCTTATTATGGCGATTGATTCATAAGCTATGTGGCTCTGCGCCAAATAACTCTGCCAGAGTAGTGTGTTGGCCGCAGCAGACCGATTCCAGAGCCCCTGGCCATTCGGTTTAACCCAGTGCACTGGGATGAGTGAGGGTGAAACGCTTCAAACTTTAGCAATATAGACATGTTATAAATGACTCATGGATGGTTCCCATCGGGTAGCCATCAAAATGCCAGAATTTTTCTCCATTGAGGCTAATCTGAGCACATAAGTGTTGATTAAAGTCATTATTTCCACTTCTCTCACTCGTGGCTTTTTTTTTTCGGAGGCGCCTTTTCAGCGGCACATCCATTTTGCAGCTGCTCTTTCACAAGACTGTAAAGTGTATAATTTGTCTGCGGAGGGGCCCAGGCGAGCGTCTCCCAGAGTGCCGAGCGGCGAAAGCGCGGCGCGCAGGGAGAGAGAGACAGAGCGAGAGAGAGAGAAAGGCAAGAGAAAATAGTCCTCCGACAGCAATCATTTCTTTCTTCCCGGCGCACGGCAATTTGGCTGTCAGAAACAGCTGGCAGTGTGGGGCCAGAACAATGCGCGAGCTAGGGGGAGAGGGAAGCGCTCGCTGAGAGCACCCTGCAGGGAGATCAGGTTACAGACTCTGTCATTAACAGCAGACTGCGCCACGCACGGAGAGCGAGACGGAGGGGCTTCAAGTCTGAACAGGAGTCTGGGACTCGGGCGGGTAGGTCTCTTGCCTCGCTCGCTCGCTCTTGCTCTTTCTCTCTCTCTCTCTCTCTCTCTCTCTCTCTCTCTCTCTCTCTCTGACGCGCTTGCTGGTTCTCTGCCTTCCTGTCTGTCTGACTTTCTTTCTTTCTTTCTTTCTCTTTCTCCGTCTGTCTTTCTTTCTTTCTCTTTCTCCCTCCCTCTCTCTCTCTGTCTCTCCCCCTTTCCCTCTCTCACTCGTTTGCTCTCTGAATTCATGGTGTTGGCGCTTTGGAGTGAAGAAAGGACTGTGTGTGTGTGTGTGTGTGTGTGTGTGTGTGTGTGTGTGTGTGTATGTGTGTGTCTGTGAGCAAGCGAGCGTGTGTGTGAGCGGCGGGGCAAGAGAGAGCCGTGCTTAAGAGAGCCGGAGAGGGAAGGCGAGAGGGCCAGAGAAAAAGCGAGGGAGAGAGTGGGGGCAGGACTTGGCAGAGGCTCCCTCAGACGGAGCAGCAGCAGCAGCAGCAGCAGCAGCAGTCTCTTTAAGGAGCTATCAGCTGCGACGCTGGCACCCCCCCCCCCCCCAACCCCGAACGCGTGCGCCGCTGACTGACCGACCCGCCAGTAAGTTGCGCTTTTACTTTTCTGTCTGTGGGTTAAGTGCCCCGCTCCAGCTCAGCCGACTCAAGACACAGCCAGGCAGGCAGTGCTGGTGGGGCGCCTCACTACTAGACCCGGCCCCCCCCCAATCCTGCACCTCCCCCAACCCCCTCTTTCTTAAACATTTTTCCGACTCCATTTTTCCATGTTTTCCGGTGAGGTCCCCCCACCCCCCCTCTTTTTGGCCGTGTTATTTTTAGGGCCAAGTCCTTGAGCCTTTAATAACCATAATTCCAGCTCTGCAGCCACGCTGCTGCTGCTGCTGCTTCTGCTGCTACAGTCACGGAGCGCTCAGACAGGAAGTGAGCCTCCGAGTGGGACAGTGCGGCCGAGCCAAGCCCAGACTCTCTTCCCCTCTCTCTCTCTCTCTCTCTCTCTCTCTCTCTCTCTCTCTCTCTCTCTCTTTTCCCTCCGTCCTACATCTGTTTCTGCCTGGCTGTCTGTCTGCTCGCTGCGTCTCCTCTTTCCTCTTTGGTGACTCTCTGCACAGTGTTATTGATTTCTGCTGTCCCCCACCCCCCTCCTCCTCCTCCTCGTGTGTGTGTGTGTGTGTGTGTGTGTGTGTGTGTGTTTGGGTAAATGTGGGTGAAAGGCAAAGGCAGAAGGAGACTGGAGTCGAGTGTCTGCTCCCTTACTCGCTCTCTAGTCTGCACCACCACCGCCACCACTGCTGCTGTGTGCTCGTTTGCCTGGCTGGCTGGCTGGCTGGCTGACGCCGGGGCAGACAGAGATCTGCAGTGTTCCTGGCTCCACTCGCGCCCATTACCCCCAGACTGCACGGGAGACAGTCGGCCATACACATTTTATGAGCGCCCTCCCGCCTCCCCTCCCCACCTCCCCTCTCTTATCAGTCAGCTGCCTGGGAGAGGGGAGGAGGGGAGGGGAGGGGGGAAAGTTAGAGCCCCTGTTTATTTTCTGTCTCTGCTGCTTGCTACTCATTAGCTCCTTTTGGAGAGGTTGGGGGTGGGTGGATTCAGGGGAGCTGATTTCTACATTGTTTGTCTTATTATGTTAAACAGATTGGAGTCTGTGAACTGATGTTTTTTCCCCATTTCATTTCTTTATTTTGTTGTGTTGCGCAGTGACAGTCACTGTGATTTGCTCTAGTCTTGTGCGGTGGGAAGCGTTGGGTGCTCTGCGAGATTTGCCATTTTGCTGATTGAATTTGTGCAATTTGGATTTATTCTCCCTTTTTTGTTGGAGTTGTAGTTTACACAGGCAGAGTTAGCTGTACTAGAATGTGTGTAATCGTGCCGTATGTGTTTTGTCCTCAGTTGGCATCTGAACACTTCTGTGTGTGTGTGTGTCTGTGTGTGTCTGTGTGTCTGTGTGTGTTAGTGTGTCGGGGATTGAGGCACTGCAGCAGGCTGAGGCCAGTGACATTGAAGTATACTGCTCACGAATGCGGATTACTGCTTTTCATGTAAAGCGTTGTATTACAGGAGATTTAAAAAAAATACATACTCAACCAAAGATTTATACCTTTCAAAGACCCTCAGAGATGCACACACACAATCTCACTCTCTCTCTTTCTCTCTGTCTCTCTCTCTGTCTCTCTCTCTCTCTGCCTGTCTCTCTCTGCCTGTCTCCTTTCTGATATCAAACATATGTGCTTGTCTTTTCAGCTAACTAGTGTGATATGACTTCCTCTCCTTGTGACTTGCATTTTCTGCTGCTGTTATTTGGTCAGCCTCCTCATGCCCAGAGCCCAAACTCTCATCCACCACCACATCCACCCCCTCCGCCCCCACGCGCTTGCCAAGGCAGATAGGGTGAGGCTCATTTGCTAGGCACACCAGTGGGCACTGCCTTTCCATGCCTACTTACCAACCCACCACCTCGGCGCCCGCTGATAAGAAGCTCTTTCAGTAAAAGACCGCCGCAGGTTGCCAAACTAATACAAACAGCGGTGCTGGCGCAGCCCGAAAGTCTGGCGTGGTGACGGAGTTGCACCATCAGCAGCGGCGTTCCCCCTAATCTGCCGTGCCGCCGCCCGAGGAGTGCTGCGGGGAAGCAAAAGCAGCGTTATCAAACTGGAGAGTTGTCGTGTCAGACTGCTGTGAGGAGGAGATGTTTGTGGGTGGGTGGGTGGGTGTGTGTGTGGGGGGACTGGATTCTGCGTCGGCTGAGCGGAGGAGCTGAGCCCAAACGCTGCAGAGTGTGGGGCCGTGTGGCAGATGACGAGGCAGGGAGGAGGTAGGAGATGGCGCAGCGAGCGCTGGCAGGCCCGTGCCCTGGCAGAGAACGATGCCCTCCCCGCTCCCTTTACTCGCCGCCTAGAAACCCACGGAGACTGCGATGGGACAGGCGATCGATGGAGGCAATATGAATCCCCCCCCCCCTCCCCTCGGCCCGGCTCGCGTGTGCGGTGAGACGAATTTCCTCTTGAGGCCACAGCGAGTGGAATTAGCCGAGGTCAGATCGGCTCCGGTCATCTGAGGTCTCGGCTATTAAAACGAGGAAGATTTGATCATCCATAATGAAAGATGCTTGGCGCTAATGGCTGGCAAGGCTGATGTGAGGGGAAACTTATAACGTTGGCAGCCTGCAGCAGGGCGGCTTGTGCCACTGTCAAGATCCTCTGTCTGTCAAGAGCGGTGAGAACCTCCGTGTTGGCATATAGCCACCGGTGGGTTTTTTTGTCCATTTTTTTTTGTGGAGGAATGTTTGTGCATTCCTGTGTGGGCAAACAGCGTTGAAGGCCATGAGGACTCTGTTTGAGTTGGCGTGGGGAAGGTACGCCGCCATTGTCCAAGATCCATGGCGACCGCATGGCCGAAAACGCACCATGTCCACCAATGCCATGCAATGTGTGCTTCGCGCAAATGGCAGTTAGAACCACTCCTCCCATTGTTTCACATTCCCTGGCCCTCATGTGCGCCATGCCCTCATTCCGAAAAGGGTTGGGGTATAACCCTAATCACTCGTTAATTTTGGAACAAGGTCCCTTGTCCATCCTTCTGCAATCAGGAAATATGAAGCCAGGCCATTGTGGAGAGTGCCGGAGTTAAGTGATCTGACCCCCGACAAGAAAAAAAATGTGTAACCCGCAGGGATGTCTGCTAATTGAGTGAGAGTGACGGTCAGACTGTTACAGCAGGAATAGTTTGGGCCAAAAAAAAAGCCATTTGTGTCGCCGGCGAGACGGCATATGGAGAATTTCAATGTCGAAGAGGATAGAGATGTTCCCTGATGGTGATGGCGATAATGATAATGTTCTCGTTTTTTTTGCCAGCCGTTCCCCTGAACTGTAGGCAGTTGAGGTCGTGTCCCACTCTCTCTCTTTCTCTCTCTCTCTCTCTCTCTCCCTCTCTCTCATATTGCCTACTGTCTTGGCTTCCTATTACAATGGGCTCTAGGGGAGATCAGAGGTCTTGTGGAATGAGAGTGTGTAAAGTGTCGATCCATATGAATGAGGGGCGTCCACGTGTCATGCTGGATGAATGTTTTATAAGAGCTGATATTTCATCTGGCCAGTGAACTTGCCTTTTTTTGATAAACATAATGTATTACGATTACAAGTTAGACACGGCTTCTAGTTACAGGCATTCGTACACGCGTTCTGCTTCAGATGGTTACTTTTAGCAGCGTTGTGGAATGCAATATATCCAATAGGAATACCAACAGTAATGTGCAATAACAGCATATTGGGGCAGTTGTTATGACAGGCCGAGGCCTGCAGTGGTGGTGGGAGAGGGTGAATGAACTCGGACTTTAGCAATTTCACGGAGGCTCCGGCGAGGTCCACCGCTGGTCACGGCATGTGGCTCACGTTAAGCTGGCCATTTCATCGCCATTGTTATCGCGCCCCCCCCCCCCCCTACCTTGACAACTGGACAATGACGTGAAATGGTACAAGCCAAGCTACTGATGAATATGGAAGATATTTCTTTAGAAACCCCTTTATTATTGACCTGGCTGCGTTACAGAAGGTGCACTGACCATCCCCGGGCTCTTGTTGTTGGCCAGGTCCAGTCCAACGCCTGCAGAGCCCGTTCGGCATGACGGGAGAGGGACAGTTTTTTTTGTCAACATGAGGCTGTTACTGGGGGATTGTCCCAGTATTCCCCCCCTCTCTCCTGCTAGCTGTCTGCCCTGTGCTGAATGCTTTGAGCTGAGGCTATGTGCAGAATGAATGGAGGCCTCCCTCCCTCAGGGAGTTTTCTGAAAGTAATTACCATAAACTGAATAACATCAGCATTGTCTGGCACAATGGTATTACAGAATTATTGGCCTCACTGTCCTTAAGAGGGGAATGCTGTTACCCCCCCGCCCCCCACCCCCCCTCTATTTTTTCCCCCTCAGCTCAGTGGACAGTGCTACCCTCCTCTTTTGGATGCTGGGCAAGCTCCAACGGAAACTGGCGTTTATGACACTGTTTGGGAGGTAGGAGAGATGAAACCCAATAATCAAAGAAAAGGGGGTTGTGACGCTTTGTGTAAAGGGGAAGGAAAGTTGAAACCTGCTAATCAAAGATGAATCCGAATCATTGTTTTGGCCGACACTTCTACGCTGGGGTCTTGGAAGCAATCCAGACCTCAGGGGTTGGACAGAGTGCACTGCGTCAGGAAGAAAAGGCTGCCATTGTCTTTACATTTACAGACGATCCAGTAGATAGATATGTGTGTGTGTGTGTGTGCGCGCTTGTGTGCGTCTGTGTGCGTCTCGCTCCTTGGAATCCGGTTGAGTACTTCTGCGAGAGCGCCAGAGAGCTTTGCCCTCTTTGAGACGGGCATTTGCATCCGACTGCATTCCTGGCATTGTCCAAGGGGGGCAGCCAGTGGAAAAGGGGCCTCGGGGAGAGATGGCCCCGGCCAGTCCGAGGCCAGACCAGACCAGACCAGACCAGACGAGAGGAGATGAGAGAGCGCTGGATTCCATTGGGTCCTGCCTGTGGCACGGCCGCTCTGGAGCTTCCCACTTTATCTCTCTAATCTCCTGTCTAATAAGACCCTTGGCCAGGGAGGACGAGGAGGAGGAGGAAGAGGTGGAGGAGGAGGAGGAGGTGGAGGAGGAAGAGGATTTCCAGAGGTTAATGGGTGTTTGCGTCCAATGAGACGCATTTAGCTGGGCAGCGGTTGCTAACTCGCTAATCTAGACTCTTGCAATTACTCTGCAGCGTGCTTTAAGGCTGGGAATACAAGAGAGCGGGTGCACTGGGCTGTGTTGGTTCACGCTAGTGTGTGTGTGTGTGTGTGCGCATCTGTGGCTGTGTGGTAATGAGAGTATTTGTGTGTGTGTGGGTGTGTTTGTGTGCCTACGTGCCTACGTGTGTGTGTTTGTGTGTGTGTGTGTGTCCTCATTTGTTTGTTTATTATGTGATGACACATTCTTGCAGTGTATGGTCCTGAAATGGCAGTGCACATGGTGCGAACAAGAGCAATGGCAGCAAGACAAATCTACAAATAAACAGCCAGGGGATTAATCATAACGCCAGACAAACAACAATAACTGATGGCAGTGCCAGGCTGACACACTTGGTGATGGAAAAATAAAATCTGCGCCACGTTACCGAGCGTGCCGATAACAAATTGGTCCCGCTGTCCTTTGTAGCTCCCACACTTCGTTTTTAATGCAAAAAAACAACCATTTGTCGTCTATGAACCGGTTTACAAGTTATCTTGACTGCCGTCGGACTATATGCTGACAGACTGAACGAAACCCAAACAAAACACAAACCACTGGAAACCCTTGAAGCCACTGGTAAGAAAGGAGCACTTTGACTGATGGGAGTCACAACATGGCAAAGCGTCTTGTCTGGAGCTGAACACTGAATAATGAGCTTACTATTGATCTAGACTTTTCCTTAACTGCTTTAAAACGATGCTCTAGTAGACACACTGCAAGCCTGTGACTCGAGTTATTGAATTAAGGCTCTGACCGAGCTGGCTCCACTGAGGAGTGTGTGTGTGTGAGTTGAGGGTTTGTGTGTGTGTGTATGAAAGAGCACATTTTTTCCAGATTTGCTGTTGAGTGTGTGCGTGTGTGTGAATGTGAGGTTTGTTTTTGCTGCATCAGACGCCATACTCACCTGGGAGGAGTGGGGATGGGTGGTCTGTGTGTGTGTGTGTGTGTGTGTGTGTGTGTGTGCGCGTGTGTGTGTGAGTGTGTGTGCATGAGGTGTAGAGGGGTGAGTGTGTCCCTGGTGTCACATTCAGTGAGACATATGAGGTGAGGTCTGGCACTGAGAGCTCTGCCCAGCTCTACGTTTCCCTCCCTTTTCCTCCTGCTATCTCCCTCTCTCTCCTCTGTCCCTCTATCCATTTCCTGCCTTCTTTTTTTCCCCTCTCTCCCTTTCTCTTGCCATCTCTCCCTCTGTCCCTCAGTCATGTCTTCCTTTCATTGTCTCTCTCTCTCTCTCTCTCTCTCTCTTTCTCTTTCTCTATTATTTATTCCATCCTGTCTCATCCTTATCTCTCTCTCCTCTATTGTCCTCTGTCCCTCTATCATTTCTTCTCGTTCTCTGGTTCCTTCTCTCTCCCCCTCTCCCTGCTGCTCGGCTCGGCTCTGCTCCCCCAGCGCCTGGGCTATTTGCGCCATGGCAACTCTCAGACCTCCAGCTCAGACGCAGATTACAGCGCCCGTCTCCCCACTCGCCAGCCTGATGACTCAGCAACTCCCGCACAGCTTGGGGCTAAAGAGGATCCCAGCCAACGCCACTGACTTACACACACACACGCACACACACACACACACACACACACACACACACACACACGCGCACACACACACACACACACATAAACGCGCTCACACACACACACACGCATATACATACGCGTTGCCCTGGGGCTAGGACAACCCTCTCTCGAGCGTTGGCCTCCCGCACAAAAGAGGCAAAAAACAAACACGGCAGAATAAACAAGACGTTTAAAAGCAAACTCTGAAAAGAAGGGATGTTTCTTGGCTTTTGTTTGTTTGTTTTGCCTTGTCCATGGCCATGAGTTTTGAGGAGTAAGCCCTAATCCTTGGGTGGAGCCGGTAAGCTCTAGGGAGACATCTTTGTTAAATGGTGTCAGTTGAATTGCTGGCATGCAGCAACTTGAGCAGAAATATGAACACAAGGCAATTAAGCTCTGTTGATGTCCCCCCCACTATTGTTCTTACATACAGTATATACACCACACAAGACATCTTCAATCCACAGAGGTAAAGCAAGCACTTCAGATTGATTACAGCTGGCCCACATTGGGCGTGTATTTTAACTGGTACTAGTAATAACTTTTTCAAAATGGGCTGCTAATGGGATGGTAGCGACGACAAAACCCTCTGTGCGGTGCCGCCGGGTCTAGCTTGAGTGATTATGGCAGAGCCAAACCTCTCAAAAACCTCAAACCCTCACGTTCGGTCTCAGTTCTCTCTCTGTGGCACTGTGACCACACGCTCAGCCATCTTGTTTCATTGAAGCTCTTTGTGATCCGAGACATGGGCACTCCCATGGAGGGAGGGAGGGAGGGATAGAGAGAGAGAGAGAGAGGGGGATAGAGAGGGATTGATAGAGGGATAGAGCAGGATGGTTCCAATTCCGAGAGCCTGACGGTCCCTTTGGTGTGGTGCTTATGAACCTTCAGCAGCCGAGTGATCTGGAGTCGATGCCTCTCCTCCTCCTCTCCTCCTCTCCTCCTCTCCTCCTCTCCTCCTCTCCCTCTCGGTTATGTGTGTTTTATCCTTGGGCTGGCCAAGTGGATGACAGTGCGCGCTGCATCCAGGCCAAGTGACGAGGAGGGAGAATAGCCCCTGAGAGACACTGGCTGACCTCCTTAAGGGGAGGAGAGGAGAGGGAGGGATGGGAGGGATGAGTGCTTCAGAAGGATGGGGAAGAAAGAGGCAAACCAGGAAGGGGGTCAACTCTCTTTTCCTCTCTCACTCTCTCTCTCTATCTCTCTCTCGCCGTCTCTCTGTCTATCAAGTTCTTGAGGCCACCAGTCGACACATGCTGTTTTCTTAATGTAGGCAGTCATACTGTGTAGTGTGCTCTAAGCTAGTTTTAGCTTAGCTGCAGCTCCCAGAAACATCCTCAGACCATTGCCGCTGAGAGAGAGGGAGGGAGGGAGGGAGAGAGAGTGAGAGAGACCGAGTGAGTGAGTGTGTGTTTCTGTGTGTCTGTATGTTTTAAATTGTGCCTCTGTTAGTAGTGCCTGGTCATAGAATTAAAAAGCGTTTGGGGAACGCCAGTCTGATTTATGTTTCCTTTTTGGCTTTTGTACTTCAGACATGGCCAAACTTTCTTCTAGTGACAAACTCTCTCTTGGTCTCTCTCCCTCTATTTCTCTCTCTCTCCCTCTATTTCTCTCTCCCTCTTTCTCTCTCAGTGATTTACAGCCTGCACGGCAGTGTTGTCCTTCCAGCATGTGTGGGTGGGGTAGGCTTGAGGGAGGGGGGGGGTGATACGATGAGCTATGCATTCAATTACGTTTGCTTTGTTTCTCACTTGACTTTGTAGGGGCCCGGGTCAATTTTAATGGAGTCCCAATGCTACCTTTTAATTAAGCATTTGGTGCAGGAGGAAGACCTACTGCTTTCATTACCGAGGCTTAACCCAGGCTATCATTTCTCATCCGGAGTACATGCGAGCCAAGAGAGGAATGGCTGCCCTGTGTAGATTGGAGTCTTCGCCACTCGCTCAGACCGGACTTAAAGATGTTGTTATTGTCGGGAAATATATGACCAGGTGTGGACAGACCACTGGAGGAGGGAGGGAGAGTCTTGAGGTTTTTTTGCTGCAGGACGTGTTCCTCGTTCCGGTCTGCTAACAGGCTATCAATTAGCATATCAGGTAGACGAGCGGTGCCAGGAGCCGGGAGAGAGCCTTTGAAGGAACTTTTTCCCTTTCTCTTTCTCCTCCAGAATGAATTTATGAGCCAAAAAAACACGACACTCGTGATTCATGTCTAGATGAGAATATGTCCTGAAGCAACACACACCTGAGAGAAAGTAGACCTGCTATGTACTTACGCACACTGACACACACACACACACACACACACACACACACACACACACACACACACACACACACACACACACACACACACGTACACACGTCTGGCAGCCCCATGAGGGAACGGTAGTTACTGGAGGGTAGCCGTGGCTGTTGAGTGTATGCAGTGAAATCTCTGGGTGTCTGGAGGGGGCTGCCTTTACTGCTGTTTAAAACGAAGCCTTCACTCCTCTGCACCAACTGTCTGCCAGTCTGCCAAGTGCTGCAGTGGCGTTGCCTCCCCTGCCACCTCGATGTCTGGCTCCGTGCCCCCACCTTCCCTCTGTCTCTCCCCCTGCCTCTAGCACTCGCTGTTTTTTTTTCTTCTCCCACTCCGTCTCTCTCTCTCTCTCTCTCTGTCTCTCGTTCTATCTCCTCTCTGTCCCTGACACACACTCTCTGTCTCTCTCTTCACCTGTCTGGTTATCTATCCCTTTCTGTCCACTCGGGCACTTAGTCCTGACTCTTCACTCCTCTTCTGCTATTTCTCTCCCTTTCTCCTTCCCTCCCTCCCTCCCTCTCTGCACCCCTCTCTCCCTCCAACCAGCTTCTGAATAGCCCTCTTTTCTCTGCCCCACTGCTACCCACTTCCCCTACTTTTCCCCTCCTCTCTCTCTCTCTCTCTCTCCCCCTCTCCCCCTCTCCCCCTGCCTCTGCCTCTGTTTCTTCCCTCCCCCGGGCCCCTGTCTCTGCCCCACTACCCCCTGGCTGCACCCCGTCTCTGTCCTCGTTGCCCCCAGCCTGTACCCTACTGGCCCCTCAGTGGCACCTGGCTGAACCCCCTCTGAAACCCCCTCAGACCACCCCCTCCACCCCACCCCCCCCTCTCCCCCGGCCCAGTGCGACCCCCCCGTGGCCTGCTGGCCCCTGTGTGCCCCCGCCACTCTGGGCTGCTGATTATGTGGGAGCGGCAGCCTCTTGTTTTGTGGCCTGATTAAAAGAGCAGCATGTGGTCGGCGTGTGAGTGGGCCCATACGGACGCCGCTGGGCCCGCCGCTGACAGTACGTGCTTAATCATTTATGTCTGAGAACACACACAGGACAGGAGGGGGGGGGGGGACCAGGATGCGGACTGACCAACCAACAAGAGAGAGAGAGAAGAGGGGGCACTGACACACACACACACACACACATGCACACGCCCGAGACACACACACACACACACACACACACATACTCTCAGACAGACATACACAAACAGTGGGGTATTCATCAACAGGGAGCCACACACACGGTGCAGAGATAACGGTCAGCACAGCGCAGTGTGTCATAAACATGAGGCCAAAGAAAGAGTGCAGCACCGTGCGGGTTGAGGAGCGATGGGCTATGAGGAAGGGTGAGGAGTGGGGGGGGGGGGGGGGGGTGGAGGAACACCGCTTTAGTTTCTTATTGCCCCCCCTCACCCCCCAAGAGCAATCGCGTCTGACGAGCAGCAATCTGAGACGTAAACCCGATGAATTTAAGCACGGAGAGACAAAAAAGATGAAATATGCAAAAATGGCTGTCTGCCTTTTTAAACACACACACACACACACACTCACTCCTCTCTGGGCTCCACATTCATTCGTCCTGCTGTGCTCTCCGCTCTCTCTCCTCTCCTCCACCTCTCTCTCTCTTCCTCCCTCCTTCTCCTGCGTCTGTCTGCTCCCTCTGCTGCCAAGCTCTCTCCCTCCCTCTATCGCTCCCTCTCTGTCTCCCTCCCTCACTCGCTCTCTCTCTCTCCCTCTGTCACACTGGCAGCCAATAGGAGATTGCCAGTCTTCCCACTGCTTGCCACTCAATGCCTTGTTGCCAGGACAACAGGCAGGCATGAGCACCGCTTTGCTCAAGCATTTTAAACTTGGTGTTGATTCTACTGACAATAAGGAAAGGTCTCTTGCCCACTAAAATCTCTGTCTGTGTCTTCTGCACTTCTTTTATAATTTAGCTGCCTCCTCTCGTTCCTCCCTCTCTTTCTCTCTTTCTCTCTCTCTCTTTCCTCACGCTCTTTCTCACACTCACTGTCTTTCGCCTCTCTCTCATAGTCTCATGCTTTTCCTCGGTCGTACCGTCCCTCTCTATCTCTGCGATCTCTCGTGCTGTCTGGAGGCTGTTAACATGGCTAGTCTGAGAAGGCACGCACAGTAGGTTGCGATTTGCCTGTCTAAATATGCAGACACGCAAGTTGCCTTTGTCTTTCTTGCATTCTTTCTTTTTCAGGGCTATATAAGTCAGTTTCGATGTCATGTAGGAACTGTACTTTTATGTAAACTCATTAAATGTTGCAGCCATGTCCGTGTCCCCCCCCCCCCCCCCCCCCTTCCTCCAAATCTGTTTTGGCATGGCAGCAAGTTGTTTGATGTCTTTGTGAATGTGGAGCTTTGCATGAAGCCTGTGATCCTGAGCTCTCTCCTCTGCTTGTGTCTCTCCAGGTCTACAATGTTCAATGGCGTCATGATTCTCCTGGTCCTCACCGTGGTGGTGCTGCCCGCCTCGAGTGTGCAAGGTAAGCCTACGATGAAAGAGGAGTGAGGGGAAAGGAGAGAATTGGAAAGAAAGAAAGAGAGAAAGAAAGAAAGAAAGAAAGGAGAGAGAGAGAGAGAGACAGACAGACAGAGAGAGAGAGAGAGAGAGACTGAGCTTGGCTGGGTGTTCTTGCTGTGTAGACCTGTGTGTGAGCTTTGGTGTGCTCGCATGTGTGCATGTGTGTGTGAGAGAACTCTTTTTTTTCTCCCTTAAAAAAAGAAAGAAAAAGGGGAAAAACAGACTTGAGTTTCTCCAGTGTTGGGGGGAAAATAGAGGGCTTTGTGTCTGTCTGGTGAGCGGGAGTTTACATCTCTCTGCATCAAGGGCACACTTTAGCCCCCTCCCTCTCTTCCTCCCTCCTTCTCTCCCCCTCTCCTCTCCTCCCCTCCCCTCCCTCTCTGCCCCCCTTCTCTCCCAGCATGTTTGTGACAACTGCAGTGATTGCCTCTCAGAGGCGGATGATGACTGAGCATTTGATTGGTGTTCTCGCGCTCCCTCCCTGGGCAAAGCACACTCACTCTGCATGGCTAATGGGTGCTACTAGCTGTAGCGGGCCATGGCTATCAGACCCCTGAATGGATGTCAGTGTGTGTGTGTGCTGTGTGTGTGTGTGTGCTGTGTGTGTGTGTGCTGTGTGTGTGTGTGTGTGTGTGTGTGTGTGTGTGCTGTGATTGAAAAAAGAAAGGGAAATGCTGATGCACCACAAGGTCTGGTGGTTGATTACACTTATTGTGTGTGTGTGTGTGTGTGTGTGTGTGTGTGTGTGTGTGTGTGTGTGTGTGTGTGTGTGTGTGTGTGTGTGTGTGTGTGTGTGTGTGTGTGTGTGTGTGTGTGTGTGTGTGTGTGTGTGTGTGTGTGTGTGTGTGTGTGTGTGTGTGTGTGTGTGTGTGTGTGTGTGTGTGTGTGTGTGTGTGTGTGTGTGTGTGTGTGTGTGTGTTTAAGATATATGGAAAGGGATAGCTTATGTAGTGCCCTATCAACATTGACTCAGTCACTCCAACTTCCTCTCACTCTGCTCATGAGTAATGGAAGTTCTTTCTCCCATTTTAACTCTCTCTCTCTCTCTCTCCCTCTCCCTCTCCCGCTCTCTCTCTCTCTCCCTCCCTCCCTCTCCATCTCTCTACCACCTCTCTCTCCTGTATGTCCTGCACAGATAACCCGGTACCCGCTGGCATCGAGTGTGTGTGTGACGGGCCCGCGTGCTCCCACGCCAACCGTTGCCTGGCGGCGCGGCACTGCTTCTCCGCCCTGGAGCCCCTCAACGGGACGGAGGCCCAGCGGCGGCGGTGGCGGGGGTGCGTGGTGGCGGTGGGGGACGGCGGAGGCGGCGGTGGGGAGGAGGTGGCGGAGGAGGTGGGCGAGGGCGGCAGTGGCGTGCGCTGCGGGAGCCCCGGCGTCTTCTGCTGCCAGGAGGCCCTGTGCAACATGAACGTCTCCGTGGAGACGCCCGCCAGAGGTGACAGTCTGCTCTTTGCACTTTTGAGATCGCCACGCCTGGTCACTGGGGCCGCTCCACACGCACACTCTCTCTCTCTCTCTTTCTATCCCTCTCTCTCTCCCTCTTTCTCTCTCTAGCTCTCTCTCTTTATGTCTGTCTGTGTCTCTCTCTGTCTCTCTCTCTGTCTGTCTATCCCTCTCTCTCTGTCTCCCTCTTTCTCTCTCTCGCTCTCTCTCTCTTTGTGTCTGTCTTTGTCTCTCTCTCTCTCTCTCTCTGTCTATGTCTCTGTGTGTGTGTGTGTGTGTGTGTGTGTTTATATGTTTGTGAGTGAGCAAAAACAAGACAGACACACTGTATTTCTCTCTCTCTCTGTCTCTCTGACACTCACACTCTCTCACACTCTCTCACACACTCTTACACTCACACATACACACACACACACACACACACGTGCGCTAGGGGCTGTTTAGTGGCTGTTTAGTGGCTCTTATTTCAGGCTATGTTTACTTGGCTGCTATGACCGAAGCGCAAACGCGTTTAGCTTCTTGTCAGCGTTGTGTGTTGTCCGTATCCTTTCATCCGTCCACCAGTGTTGCTGAGAGCTGTGAGAGGCTAATGTTTGGAGTGACCTTACGCGTCGGGCCGCATTTTATCGTGTAAATAACTGTTGCATAATGAGATTGAGCCCGATGTGGGTCACGAGGGCCGCGCTTCAAAAGAGTGACCCGCAGGACATGCAGCGTGTGGGCTTCCACTGAGCCCACGCCACAACACTGGACACGACTCTGGCCACGTTCGAGCGCTCGGAGCTCGTGTGGTTTTTTGCGTGCCCATTTCTTTACCTGTTGTTTTGTCTTCCATCCAGAGGGGGCGCTAGCTGTCTCTGTCTGAGTTAGAGCGCTCGTAGTAACACCTCTCTCAGCCCCTCACCATTATTCGGTCATGTTAAAGATTAACTGGAGTCAAATTGCTTGTTGGTTTACGCAAACCTGGCCAATAAAGCTGTGTCTGATTCTGATTCTGATTATTCAGCCAGGTCATTTCTTTACCTGTCGTTTTGTCCTCCATCCAGAGGGGGCGCCAGCGGCGGCCGCGCCCGAGCCGAAGGAGCCCGAGCCGACGGCGGGGTATAACGAGCTCGAGGAGGAGGAGAAGCAGGAGTGCGTGTGCGAGGGCGCCTCGTGTCTCCTGGGCAGCCGCTGCATGGGCACCCGGTGCTTCGCGTCGCTGCTGCTCAAGGGCGACGCACGCGTCTACCAGAAGGGCTGCTTCACCAAGTACGAGCAGGGCAAGCTCACCTGCAAGACGCCGCCCTCCTCCACCCAGGCCGTGCACTGCTGCAGGGGCCACCTGTGCAACTTCAACCTCACCGTGGAGCTGCCAGTCAGAGGTAGGGTGCCGCCTCTTAGCCTCATTCACAAAGATGTGTACACACACACACACACACACACACTCACACAATAACATAAAAATATGCGCTCATGCAGAGATACAGCTGCACAGATGCGTGGAGTTCAATCACAACACTTGACGTACACATCCGTGCGGAGTCTCTCAGACACGCCTAGCTTGCTTGAGACTCAGCCCAAGCGTAACATGTTAGGGGGGGAAACAGCCTTTTGTTGCACACTCTTGCCAAACCTCGCCGCTTTGTTTGCATTTCTTGGACAATGCTGTGTAGTGTGTGTGTGTGTGTAGTGTCTGTGTGTGTGTGTGTGTGTGTTGAGTGTTGTTTTGACAGGCCTTGTACAGTCACTCTCAAACGCGTCTCCAGTGCTTTGAGCACAAACACAGGCCTCATGTCCGCGGCCATTGTGCGAGCCGAGCGCAAACAAAAAGCAGGCTCCTGCGCTCACAATGGCCTCCAGTTCAGAGACGTCCCGCAAGCTTCGTTCCGCCCTCCGTCTCAGGTGGACGGGCGTACTCGCTAGTTTGCCTGCCTGTCCTTGGACACCAAATCCCCTTCTCCTCCTAACCCCCCCCCCCCCCACACACACACACACACACAGACACCCCACACCCCTTTTGCAGGTTGCTTTAGGACTGCGGGCCATGAAATTGTCTGCCACGGGCATTTGAGACCCTGCTCCAGCCCGGCATTCAGAACTCCTTCTGTTTAAAGCTAGCGCACCACAAAGGGAAAGGCAGAGAGACAGACGGAGGGACAGACAGACAGACAGACAGACAGAGCGAGCGAGCGGCCGGGACAGCGAGGGAAGAGAGGCGAGGTGCCTGGAAGAGGCAGGTGGCCGTTTGAGCAGTGTTTGGTCACGGTCCGCCTCCTCCCCTGTTCCCACCGAGCGCCTCTCGGTCCCCTGTGGAACACATCCCCCCTGGGAAGGTTGAATGATTTCGAGGTGTGTGTGTGTGTGTGTGTGTGTGTGTGTGTGTGTGTGTGTCACGTCTCCTCTGCTCTTGGAGATGCGGTGACAGCGGCGGCGGCAACAGCAGTGGCAGCACTAGTTGTTCACCTTCTGAATGTCAATGGCATCTGGCACAGTGCTGCCAGGCAAGCCCAGCGCAGCGAGGCCAGCTCCCAGGGGCCCGCCAGCCCATATCTGCTCACCCCCTCTCTGCTCCGACACGCAACTTCTTAATTCAACGCATCATTTTATCATAATGTTGTTTTTGATAAGAAGCGTCGCGTCTCTGATGTCTCCCGTTTTTTTACTTTATTTTTTCATACATTGCGATGCAAGCCCGACAAAAAACCCCAAACATCTGTGAGTCGCTGTGTTTCCTGAAAATTAGCAGGGAAAAAGGATTTCCTCAAAGCGGCGGAGAAGAGGGGCTGTTTTGCGTGCCTTTCATGTGCAGATATTTTCCAGCGATTCGCCAGTTTCTTTGATCGGCGGCTTTTGTGATCCGCACAAGAAGCTCTGTTTGTTGTCTCGCTTCCTGCTGCCAGCTTTTTGACCTTTCGCATGAACGCCTGTTTGGTCACACTTTCTTACAAAGGAGACTGTAGTGTACTTTTGGTTTGTTTGGAAAGCAGTTTAACAAACACACACGCACACACACACACACACACACACACACACACACAAGTTTGGCTGCTGAGCAACAAATGAAAGCAACATAAAAACCTGTGAAGTGTAATCTGTATAAAGTGAAGTGCTCTTGTGTGTGAGCTGCCAGGTCTTTGAGCCCCAGTGATGCCTTGAATTCTTTGAATTTACCCTTAGCACTGTATGAAGACTCCAGTGAGGAGGCACAGAATGGGAGCATTGTGTGTGTGTGTGCGTGAGTGTGCATTTAGGCCTGGGACCTGTAGCTTTTGATCTGTAATGTTTTGAGGGCCTGGCAGTGTATTCAAGGCCTATTGGGAGGCTCTGTGCTCATGTTTAGTGTGTGTGTGTGTGTGTGTGTGTGTGTGTGTGTCCTCTCTTTCTCTGACGCTGTTTGTTTCTGTTGTGGAGCCCCCGCAGCTAAACTCCGTCTGTGTGGTCCAGCGCAGGGCCGGGGCAGCTGGGAATGCGCCCGTGTTCTTTAGCATACCCAATTATCATCGCCTCTCCTCACAAAGCCGCAGGCTTACGGACGAGACATGCCTCAGCTCACGCAACGCGACACCACTCACCTGGCTCCACACACACACACACACACACACACACACACACACACACACACACACACAGAGTGAAAAGAAAGCAGGACTTGGCGGGGATCAGCAATCACCCATGTGTTTACTTGTCCTTAACACTGCACTGTCATGCCTAGGGCTAGAACATTGCTGATTGATTTATTGAATATTTTGATAATCGGTTAATTAATTAAAACTAAATATATTTGGTATGTAGACAAAGCAAGACAATCCTATGGGGACATAATCTTGGCTTTTTGGTAGCATTGATTGATGTCGTTTCACCATTTTTTTGTTGACTGTGAAAATAATCGTTAGTTCCGTTAGTTCATGACTGTGTGTTGATGTCTTTTGTGTGTGTGTATCCTGTGTGTGTGTGTGTATGTGCGTCTCATTTACCCATACTGCACCCTGTGTTTCCGCTGTGGCAGCGAGCGACGGGCGCAGCTCGAGCGTGACCTCGCTGGCGGTGGTGATCGTGGCGCCGGTCATCGTGCTGATCGTCCTGTCGGCGGTGGCCATCCTGGTGTTCCGGCGCATCCACAAGAACCAGATGGAGCAGCTGACGGCGCGCGACGCCGAGTACGGCACCATCGACGGCCTCATCGCCTCCAACGTCGGGGAGAGCACGCTAGCGGTGAGTCCACTGGTCAGGAAGGACTGCCGCAGTAGCTGCTTTAAGTAAAGGATAATGGCCGCCGAGCTGCCCTGTTATACGGAATTAATGGACGAGGGGGAGACCAAGAACTCCCCGATGCGCAGCGCGTAAGGTATAACGGGACGTCTCGAAGGCCGTTATCCCGCTTTTCACCCTGTTGCCACGATAGGCAATAGTGCCTTCATAGCAGGCAAAGGAAATAAGTGGTTCTGTTTACAAAGAAGCTTACTTGCTCAGTTTGGTGTACAACTTTCTTTGGCCCGACAGTGGTAGCGGTGGAGAGTGGAGAGCTTGTTTACAGTTGATTGCATTGTTGCGAGGCCTGTTTCCAAGCCCAAAAGTCACCCTGCCATGGTTGTTATAGTTACCATTCATAAGCATTGATCTGGAACGGTGAACTTTTTTTTTTTAACAGATCTACTTCATAGATGTTCCGTTTTTCAGAATTAATAGTCACCCCACCAGCCAATCAGAAAACAATAGCTCTTCTCTCCGTGTGATAAATAGCCCTGTGGTGGGGTAGTCTGCAACTATGAACTCACTTGGGTATATGGGTATTTTATCTGTTCTGCTGCCTCCCTCCCCCTCCCCCCACAGTCTCTAACACTGCACAAGCATTTCCTTGGTTAGATTCAGGACCTTTCTATTAGTGCCAGTTATGATGAGTTGCTGGGGAAAACTGGTTCTTGGGTTTCTGTTGTCTGTGGCCATAGAGCCTGGAGCAGTGTCTCCAATGTCTCCTCTGAGAATACAGTATACTTTAAAAGGGAATTGTTCTAGTGACTATTATGACTGCCGGCACTACTAGCTTACTGCTGCAGTGGCCATTAAAGCGCCCTACTCCCTCGTGTACCCCCATAAGTATCGTATTGTTATGGGCGTTGCCATTATTTCTAATGATGGAGGAAATGCTATAATCCCACTAAGCATCTCTATCTTGCATGCATTAAGTCTTTAACCCCTGTGCTCACCTAACATGGCTCTTCATCCATATCATAAGACTGGGACAGCCAAGTGAATTGAACGCAAGGCATCTTGTTGTCCAGCACTCCTTGGTCTATTTGTCCCAGCGTTTCTCAGATGCTCTTGCTTGTGCTGTTGGCTTGAGTCCCTGGCCGTCAAGTGACGGTGGCGCTTTCTCTTCCTGGCCGTGTGTTCGATTGAAATTAATGCAATTTAGTCCCCCTAAATCCCAGTGAAATCCCATCCATTTTTAATTAAAAGCCTTCAGGCAAACAGGCCCCGTGTTTACAGTAAAGCGCGGCCGTTCTCATGCCTCATTTTGGGGTGGGTTTGCAGAGTTGCTGCTCTTGGACCCGATTCAAGCCGTTTTCAAAAGGACCAGCGGAGAGCCTGGCAACCCGGCCCTAAATATGCTGCCGCAGAATGTTTGTTTCATTATAATTAAAAAGTGCTTGCCAGCACCCTGACAAGAGTTATGAGGACCAGTTGTGGCCATAAAAAAACAGTAGATTTCAGGGGTAAACACATGTGCACCACCCTTCCCCCGCCTTCTGTTTCTCTGGGTGCATAAGGCCTCTCGGATGATGATAATGTCAACGATCTGACTGGCTCAGTTCATCACACCCCCCCCCCCCCCCCCCCACCCCCATATCCCGCCCCGGCTCGCTCCTAATGTCACACAGATTATGGGGCTTGTTTTTTTCCCCTTGTCCTCTGCAAAACCCGAAAGAGGTATGTTTTCCGGATTTATGTCCTTCTGTCCACATTCCTGTCATTTTCAAAATTACGTCCTCATGCTGCCTTCGTGACGCCGGCATATGTTTGACTGCGGTGGCGAACCTCCTCGCAAATTGTTTTTTCTCCTGCCGGCTCGTGTTTCCTCCCTCCCTCTATCCTCTTTGTTGTTTTTTTGGGAGGAGGTGGATGTGATGGAGGAGGGTGGAGGGAGGAGGGGGGGTGGGGGGGGGGGGGGTGGCGCTGTGTTGTTTTGGTCGGATTTTCATTTTCCTCACAGCGGCCTCTCTGGAGCTGCTCGACAGTGCCCTCTGGTGTCGGCCAAGGCGCCGTGCAGCGACCCCGCTGGGCTGATATTATTAAAAGGCTATTTGGGAGTCTGGGCTGGGGATTAGACTCTAGTCTCTCAGCCACCCACCGCACCGCACCACACCGCACCACACCTCACCTCCCCCCTCCCCCTGTCTCGCTAATCACCCACGCCTGCTGCTGTCTCTCCCAGCAGGGGGCTCTCTCGCTCCCCCCTCCCCATGGGTGGGCGCATTGGTTCGCCCCCACAGCTACACAGCCGAGCATGCAGCGCAGGCACACACACACACACACACACACACTCACACACACACACACACACACACACACACACACACACACACACACACACACTCACACGTTAATATGCTCCACATCAAAGTGTGGCTGGCGCTCTCGCTTCCCCCCATCTGAGGCCCACATGCTGAAATCACAGCATTAGATGCTGTTCTTATGCTAGTTTTTTTCCTTTTTGATTGTGTGCGTTCTTCCCTTTTAGCCCTGTTGGTTACACTCTTCTCTCATTTGTTTCCATCACTCTCTCTCTCTCTCTCTCTCTCTCACAGGATCTGCTCGATCACTCCTGCACATCAGGCAGCGGATCCGGCCTCCCCTTCCTTGTCCAGAGGACTGTAGCCAGACAGATAACGCTCAACGAATGTGTGGGTGAGGAGCTCGGCTAATCCCATCGCCCTCGTTAGAGGCACAGCAGGGGAACGCAGGCGGAGGGGGAGACAAAAAGAGAGACGGGGCGGGGGAAGGGTGGGGGGGAGAGAGAGAGAGAGAGGGGGACAGAGAGACACACACGGATATGATTAAGTTGTTTTACGGATGTACGCATCTGCAGTCTAAGCCCTCGAGGGTCCCACAAGTGACTCGCAAGATCCCACATCAGGTCGCCCACATCCAGCGTATAAGACCAGGCTAACCTCCTTCTATCCCGGCCATGGCAACCGAGCATGCAGCAGACTGTTCAATTAGTCTGTGCCCCCTCAGCGTTTGACAGCATGATTCCAATATAGATTCATGAGCATATGAGTGTATATTTTTAGCGTATTATTATAATCGGGGCATAGATAATCCTGTTGGATTATACAATCCCAGCCGCCGGAGGCGACGTATTCTCACGCTGGGTGTCCTTTTGCTTCTTCCCCGGCAGGTAAGGGGCGGTACGGAGAGGTGTGGAGAGGCCAGTGGCAGGGCGAGAGCGTGGCGGTGAAGATCTTCTCCTCCCGAGACGAGAAGTCGTGGTTCCGCGAGACGGAGATCTACAACACGGTGCTGCTGAGGCACGAGAACATCCTGGGTATGTGGCGGCTAATGCCGTAATCTGTGGCTGATGTGATTAATTAGAGCGCTCTACATTTGCACGTTTTTCGAGCGCAGCCCAGTCCAGTGAGGACCGTGTGCCAGGCTTGTTTTACTGTGTCTGATTAAAAACCTCACTAGGTCTGTATCTGAACTGCCTGCCCCCCCCCCCCCCCCCTCCACCTTGTTTTTCTTCCTCTCTCTCTTTCATCTCTCACTCTGTTCCTTTTTTTCTTCCTCTCTCTCTCTCTCTCCTTTTATTCCTTCTCTCTCTCTCTGTCTGTCTGGCTGTCTATCCCCCCCCCCACACCCATCCCGGCGCCCTTCTTCCTTCCCCCTGCAGGCTTCATTGCCTCGGACATGACTTCGCGAAACTCCAGCACGCAGCTGTGGCTGATCACGCACTACCACGAGATGGGCTCGCTCTACGACTACCTGCAGCTGAGCACGCTGGACACGGCGGCCTGCCTGCGCATGGCGCTGTCCATCGCCAGCGGCCTGGCCCACCTGCACGTGGAGATCTTCGGCACGCAGGGCAAGCCGGCCATCGCCCACCGCGACCTCAAGAGCAAGAACATCCTGGTCAACAAGAACGGCCAGTGTTGCATCGCCGACTTGGGTGGGTAGACGTGGCCATTTCCCCGCGAGTGCGTTCGCCTAGCAGTTGCCGTGGTGTGTCAGAGGAACATTGTTCTAATTTGCCCGCATTAAAACAAGCTGCTTCTTCCTTAGAAAACGGCAACAATAATCAGCCGTCCCATACCTTTTTTTTGTTTGTTTCGTTGATGCGTAATTGTTGATTATTTGTTGTTTTCGAGCATCAGTGTCCTGCAGTGTTATTTATAACTTCGTTAGCACAAAGGTCACGTTGACCCATTACTGCTAGGCCATTAGGAGGAAAAAATAACGTGTATTTAGTTCCAACGGTCACTGAGAGGCTGTCCGCCAGACTTCCATCAGGCCCATGTGGGCCCCTTTCCCCACCAATCACTGAATGGCTTGTGGTTAATGTGGAGGAAGGAAACATGCAGGGATCCCTCTTAAACCTTAACCAAAAATCCATTAAGGCACCCCTCGGGTCGCTAAAGTACCCAGGATGCGCACCGTTCCAAATAGATGCGGAGCACCGAGAGATGCGGCTCCAGACCGTGTCCTGGATGGAGTGCCTCCCCACCTACTTTAGTTCAGCTCTGCGCGGCTCGGCGCGTTCTAATAAATGTGTTGTTGTTTTTGTGTAATTACACGCGTGTGATGAGCGCAGCACCCTGATTTGTCACTAACAGAGATGGTTGTTTTTCTTGTTTTGTTTTTGTGTTTTTTTTTTTCATTGTCATTTAAAATCCACAAGCCAGCATCCACTGCCAGCAGTCTACCCATTTGGTACATTTAGTATTACATCCGTCCAATAATGGCATCACATCCATTTCACAATGTTTTTGTCATTTCAAAATAAAGTGAAACTTTCCGATGAAAAAGTTGGCACAGTAGTTGGCTGGACTCAGACACTGAGCTTGTTCTGCTCACTCATGTTTGAGCTGCTCTTCTGTACCGTCTAAAAGGACCCCCTCAGTGGACTTTAAAAAGCGTGTTCTTCTTCTCTGTCTCCTCAGGCCTGGCTGTGATGCATTTCCAGGACACTAATGAGCTGGACGTTGGCAACAACCCTAAAGTGGGCACCAAGCGCTACATGGCCCCAGAGGTGCTGGACGACTCCATCCAGATAGACTGCTTTGAGTCGTACAAGCGCGTGGACATTTGGGCCTTTGGCCTGGTGCTGTGGGAGATCGCCCGGAGAACCGTCAGCAACGGTCAGTCCCCGCAGTAGAACGCTGAGTGTAATGAGGACACCAGCGGGGTGTTTCATAAGCCCCCTGTTGCGTTTTGGTGTGAACTCCAGAGGGGCCTTCGTTTTCGCATTAAATAAATTATTTTCTTTATTCGATAGCTTCTGTATTTAAACATATCTCTTAGAGCATGCCAGCAAAAGAATCAGCCAGAATAATAATTTTTAAAAAAGCACCAACCAAATGTAATGTAATGAATAAGTACAGCTAAAAGGGCTTTAAAGCACTAGGGAGGATAGTGTATACAGTGTTGTTAGTTATCCTTTTCACTTATGAACAGTCAAATATAGTAAACGACATTGTCTGAGATCATTCAAGTGCTCATATATATTTGTGTGTGTGTGTGTGTGTGTGTGTGTGTGTGTGTGTGTGTGTGTGTGTGTGTGTGTGTGTGTGTGTGTGTGTGTGTGTGTGTGTGTGTGTGTGTGTGTGTGTGTGTGTGTGGACTCCACACGTGGGTCTTTATTTTTGGGTGATGGGCCTAGCTTTGCATGCCCTCTGCAAAATGACATGGAGGCGTCTCATTTGAAATGGATCCTGATTTCTCCCCTCTGAGTTAAATGGCTTTAGGGCTATTTATAGGAGGGCTCTTTTGCAGAGTAGGTTAGCAAGGGGCACAGTAACCTTAACTTTCCCTGCCACTTTCCACTCTCATTAGCTCACATTAACACAAGGGTGATAGTAGCATTAGCAATTCATTAAATGCAGCGTCTATTTAACCCCATAACGCTAAACCAATGGCCTTGATATTTGACCTGCTACTGGCAAAAATAAAGTGAAATGCCGATGAAATGACACTGACAGTTAGCCAGCTTTGGTTGGCATAAAGCAGTTGAGTTACTGTTCAGAGGTAGCATAATGATTAATTTGCCCTATTTTTTGGTGTATAAAACTTACTTCAGGGACCTTTTCATATAGTGTTTATTATTCAAAGGGATCATTCCACAGGAAACCATTTTTGGGGGCCAAGCAGAGAATCTGCAAAGTTTAATTTCTGCATATTGAGCACTCTAGCACAAAAGTTAAATGTGAACACATATAGCTTTTGACCCATACGCCCAATTTTCAAAAACGAGATGTGAAAACCTTGGATCAAGCCGAGCCAATTTTCACCAAATTTGGCACAGGTGATCGTCAGACAAAGCCTTGAATAGATTTTTCATTTTCAAAAGCTTTTGTCTGTCAAAGCCAATCACAATTGTGAAAGCTCATATCCCAGCAACACTTTCTTGTATTAAAACCAAGCTCGCTACATGGACTCTTAAGGACACACAAGACATTTTGTTTGCATTTGGCCTCTACATTTATTCATGTAGCAGACACTGTTGTCCAGAGTGACTTTTACTGCAAGTTCCTTGCTCAAGGACACAACGGTGGAAGCCGGACATTGAACCCACAACTTTCAGGCTGCTGCACACTTGCCCAGCACCTTAACCACAAATTTGAATTTAATGTTGTATGTTGTATGTTACACTTTCTAAATGTCAGGCAGTAGACTGACAAGGCACACATCAGGGTTTCCATTCAGCTCATTGCCACATTCTGTGTACATTCATGAAAATTTGGCTAAAGAAATGCACATTTCCCACTTTGTTATGCGAGTTAAACTAAGGAATAATTCTGATCAACCATGACTTAGGTGACCCTGCAAATATAATGAAAACACAGCACAGCAACTAAATGTAGAAGTGGAGTGAAGTCAATAGCAGACCCATTTTAAAGGTGCGGTATGTGAGTCAAAGGGTCGCTGGAGTTTGATACCTCAACAGCAGATGGGTTCATCACCAGATAAGCAAATGTCAGGTGCAAATGGCATGCCTCTACTCTCATTCAACGTATTATTTACAAAAGATTCCTAGAAGAAAAGCAAATAAACATTGCACTTATATTTCTAAGTATTAACTTACTTAACTATAAATATAAAAATGCTGTATGTATGATTACGAAAAACCATAATCATACAGTATTTTTATAGTTACTGTAAGTAAGTTAATACTTAGAAATATAAGTATTGAAAAGCAAAAGGCTCAGCAAGGACATCAACTAAGTGAGATTTTAGGGACATTGCTTTGTGTCAAGTCCCACAATGCCCCTAAGGTATTCTAAAATCACAGTAACCTTCCTTGGCCTGTATTATTCATCTATTGGCATCTAATTTCATTGACTGACACCAGTGTTTACAATTAGTCACTTGGCACTTACACACATATTCCATCACATTTAGGATTTTCTTGAAAATACACTCTAGTTTCAATTAAAAAAAAAAACAAAAAACAACTTGTAAACTTGAAGTGCGAAGTAAGTGCAGCAGACTGATTTGTTTTGCAGCATTTGTATTCATAATGAATGAAGTGTGAACGTTTGTTCTTCCTTGTTTATCAAACCTACCTGCTTATTCAAGAGCCTAGTTAAGTAGAAATGTGTGTTATTTTGTTTGGATCGACTCCTGTTGGCACTCCATTAAAAGCTTTTCCATTTATATAATTGCTAACTGAAAACAGGTGCACCTGTCTATCCATACAGAAGATAACAATGTCTCACCTGTTGGTTCCATTTACAGGAATAGTAGAAGACTACAAGCCTCCCTTCCATGATGTTGTTCCAAGTGACCCCAGCTTTGAAGATATGAAAAAGGTTGTGTGCATAGATCAACAGAGACCCAACATCCCCAACAGATGGTTCTCAGACCCAGTAAGTACATGACTCATTTTTTTTGTCTGCTAATTAAGCAGAGGTGTGGGGAATATGGTAGAACTTTCTAAAAAGCATTGTGAAGCAAGCTAGTGCAAGTAGGCATGATGTAACTGTAACTACAATGATGATCCTTGAGTCCGCAAAAATCAAGTGACCTTGAGACAAAATGTATCACTTATTGTGCTGCCAATCATTCAAACAGCCTTCTGGAAAAATTACAGAAAATTGCTTTCACTCTAACTGTATCCTTTTCTACCTCTTTCCCCATCTTCCCCTCCTTTCAGACTTTAACATCCATCGCTAAACTCATGAAGGAGTGCTGGTACCAGAATCCATCTGCAAGACTAACTGCATTACGCATCAAAAAGACTTTGACAAAAATCGACAACTCTCTGGACAAAATCAAAGCGGACTGTTGAACTCCTTCCAGATGGAAGACCCCCTAAAGGCCTTTAACAGAAGTCCAGTCGGAGGAGCTCCTGGAGCGCACCGCACCGCACACCAGGACCCTCCTGGGATCTAGTGCTCTTATAGTGGCACATTGTATTTATTTTAAACTCTCGATGGGACACATTTTGGCATCCAAAGATGGTGTAGTGGGCATTTAAAAAAGATCCGGGGAAAAAAAGACTACTGATAGTCTTTGTTATTTGGTGACTATCCCTTTTACGACATAGGAGCTTTCCCACATAGTCATATTCTTCAAGGAAGAAAAAAACTGTTACTTGGGCATTTTAGGAGAACGTATCTTACACCTTTTTTGGTTTTGACACAGCTTTGATTTGAAAAAAAAAATGTCTGAAAAAGAATTTCATTTAGCAATATTGTATGTGCTTTATTTCCTTTATTGCACTAGCAATCTTTGCATTCCTTACTTGCACTGTTACAGATGCATCTGGAGAGAAAAAAAATCAACTTGCCAAAAAAGGGGAGTTCCTTTGTGTTTCACAATCACCATATCTCTATAGTAATCAGAGAACACAACAACAACAACAACAACAACAACAAAGGATCGACTTCGGCTGCATCTCTTGCACTGGTGTTTACTAAAGGATGTTCCTCTGCAATTTACAACAAACCTGTAATTTATTTAACACACTAACATTACGATAGTATCGCAGCTTTAGTCACTCTCTTCCTCCTTCCGAGATGTCTGATGTATCCTGCTACAGAACATTTTGTATATCACCAAGCATTTAGCATTATGTATCTGTTTTGTTTGTTTGTTTCATAAGCTTTATTTGATACAGATGCTAAAAGAGTAAATAAAAATTTACTAGATGATGCTGAACTCAATATATAAAGTAATGCCTGTAACGGTCTATTGTCTTACTGTGTACATTATCAAAGTAATTTAAGTTTTTTTATTTTATTTCATCCATATTTTATATCAGTTAGTTATTTCAATTAATTAAATAGAAAATCAAATGCATGTAGATGGTACCGGTCTCATCTTTGCATTTGAGGTTGCTTGTGTCAAACTGCTTATTGTTTATGGAAACTAGAATACATTTCGCTCAGCGTGGTCCTCAAAACCGCCCATTCTCAAGACTGCAGACTTGTAAGTTTTAGCTGTTTTGAGCACAAAGGGTCTTTTCATGGGTTCACCAACAACTGCCATTTTGCAAGAAAATACATGGGCCGTGCCTGACCAGTCTCAAGTCAGTCTCTGAAGGAAATGGGCAATTAATTTGTTTTCACCTGAAAATGTCAGATGTCTAAAGCTGGCCCTGACAGCTGCAAACTGCACTGCATGTGATTCTGAGCTCTTGCCCAGAACGAAATGGTAAGCTGTTTAGTTGAGGCAGATTTCTAGTCATTTGTCTACATGCCTGTTGAATGCCCAAACTTTACATATGCCATTTCTCACAGCCAGGCTTTTTTTGTTGTTGTTGTAGTAGAATGGAGAATGACTGATCCTTGCTTGTATATCGACTGTTTTAAATGGTGAGATCTGTTGTAAAAAGGAGTGCACTAGCATGTCCCCCATGTCTATGTGGATGACCGTATCGGGAGCACACAGTACTACAGTGCATTATATGCTACGTTGTGCAAGTGTAATAGTTACAGTGTTATTTCAGTATTGCTGGCCACTGTACTAGCTATTGTGACAACGGGGAAGAGACTGCAAACCCATCGAGCTTCAAACATCCAGGGTCATAGCCATGTGAGACCACACATTCAACTACACGACAGTCAAGGGCGCAGCCTAATCCATTGTAAGATCAACTACTGCTGATCACTGTGAGAAAGAACATTACCAAGCGGAACATAATAGTATCAGTGTTACTGCCCTGACCAATGTTATGGCAGAACCCTCATAATTGACGTGACACACTCGTACATGCAACCCCAATTGTCCAAGAACAGAAGTGCAACCAAGACGGCTGATTAGAACACAATAGTACTCCCAATCTGTGTTGCATTTGTTTACTTTTTCTGCAGAAGTATAATAAATGAAGGGTTATCTGATCAGGAGAATATTTTTGAAAAAGATATTTAATTAAAGTTCTCTGTGAAACTGGCAAGGTTTGAAAATAGATGTGTTTGTGTGCCTAGGACTCTGTACATGATTGGCAGACCCTGGCTTGGGGAAAGCAGTTGTTGTTTTACTGCACCCTTGACCTGGTTCTATTTGGATGACCCCAAGTCGCTCCAGAGCTGTCAACCCTTGTGTGATAAGGGTGTGTCACTGTATCTGGATAGAAAGTTTTCCACACCACCACAGGCAGTTGGCCAAACAGAAAATGCAACTGTATCCACACTCTTAAAACGAATATGTTGTCCCTATCTGGACACAGAGATGTGTTTCAAAACAATTCAAGTTGTGTTGTTTTCAACGCAAGTTGTGTTATTTTCAACACATATTGTATCAATAATAAGAAGAAGAAATAAAAAAGGAAACACCACACACTGTGTTATCCCTATCTGGACACAGAGATGTGTTAAACCAACGCTGTTTTCGACACATTTGTTCTATAAGTGAACAGTTGTTAGTTATAAATAAGTTATAAACATGTGAGTAGTTAAACAAAAAATGGGATTTAAGCATAGTGAAAAGTATAGTTTATCCCTGTTTTGGCAAGGATTCAGCGCGACAGTCAACTATTGACATTCCCTTTATAATCTGCATGTTAACAAGTACAACACGCTTCCAAGCATCGAGACGACTCAGTCTACTCAGAAAAACGCACCATGCGGTGCACTTGATATTTGTTTACCGGGGTGGCAGTACTGTTAAGCAAGCTTGCCGTCACCAACGCAGAACTGAAGTTCATCTCCGCATCCACACGTATTTATCGTTAGGTCTGCGCATTAATCCTCTTACATTCCAGGCAACGGAGGCGGGGCAAAACTCCTATTGCGTATTCAGTTTTCGCTCTGGTTATTTAGAGTGGAGCAGTGCTGAAATGTGGGTGAAGGAATAACATCGAAGAACACTGCCATGACTTTTCTGCGAAAAGCCGTGTAGACCGTCTGTGTTGAAGTCAAGCAGATGTAGACTACCTGCCATCATGGGTCGCTTCAGGTACACAGTTGAGGCGACGTTGATATTTCTATCCGTCGCTCAGCTCACCTCAGGTAGGCTTTCGCAGGTTCTTTTCCACTTTCTTCTACGCTGTAGTTCACTGGTGAAATATATGATCGGATTGGATGTTGCTGTTAAAACAAACTTAACATGTCACTGACTTTAAAATACTCAGAAGAAATCCAACTACCTGTTTGCTTAACTTCTTGCAATACTGCGCACGTAATTAATCTTCTTAGAGATACAAAAATGTAGCGAAAGCGCGCGCATGAACTCCATGACCACAGACAGGCGGATGATGACTTTCATTCATTATGAATTTTAACTAACATAAGCGATTTTCTCATGGACTCTGGACATTATGCAATGAAATGAGGTCATTATATAACAGACTTATAGGGAAAGTCAAAAGATCAGTGCTGAGTTTCTCATTATTTTATTAGCAGATCACAGGTGCGTTGGGAAAACCTGAGCCATTTATTGCAAGCATAAAACTCTCTAGTCATAGACTATATCTTTGTTTAATCTGAGGCTGCATACCTTTTTAAAAGTGCGAAAAAAATAACCCATCTCCTTACTTTTAAGTGTTTAACTGTCTTGCTAACAATGCGCGTCATTGAAACCGTTTTAGACATAAGTTATTGGCTATGAACATTTTAAACTAAACTTGGCTACTGAATCTTTGCTGACATCTGTCAGGTCTTATAATACAATGACTATATAACATATATTAAACGCAAATAAATGGCTTGATATCCTGACCAGCAACTGAAATCTGGATAATTAAAATGTTGTTATATCATGCACAAGATCACTGTCACGTTTTACTGAAGGCTACAAAAATGTCAGTAGATGTATAAATCAAGTTAATAGCCTTATAAACAGCAGCAACTGTATAAGTGTCACAGTATATCATGTAGGATTACCCAACATTTAAACATATTTAAATCATTCTTTCATGGGCTCAAGATACAAGTTAATCTAATTCCAGTTTTCCTGGAACACAGTCCAGGATTAGTCTATGGTGCAGTTATTGACCTCATAGTTGCTAGACACAGAATTAATTCTGTTCTGATCTGCTATTAAATCAGCACTAAGTTTTATTCAATCATATTTCTGTTTGTCCATTCAAAAGAAAAGTTGTTGTTTTGTCTGGAGCTATCAGTTGTTGGCCTTAAAATGATTTACATACTTACTAAACCACACCTCTATCTTCTGGTCAATCTGTCATGCCGCTTCGCTGTTTGATTGAAAGCACTGCACAAATCAGAACACACATGAATACCAAAATAGAGTTGTGTGATTACTGACCAAGTCACTAACGACGTATGCCCACACTTGGTAGGATTCTCTAGTTCCACGCCAGAATATGGTTTTCTCCCATTCTTGCTCTTCACTCAAACTGCATACTATCAACCTGTACCTAGGCACAGTTGAGCTGCAGTGCTTTGCAAAGGCACAATCATAAGCCCAACCGCACTGTGCCCGAGTCCACCTCCTCAAGCGAATCGGGTATGGAGCAATCACACTGGTCAAACGAATCAGACTTTGAGGGTCAATGTTGCACTCGGGTATGGTACGGATGGCAAGGTGTGAGCATGCCCTTAGGTGCATGTGTTCGGTCCTGGCTAGTGACACAGAACATACATAAGTCTAATGAGTTTGTATTCTCAGGCAGAAATGGACAGCACATGTACTGTCACTGTACACACTCAGTATGATAGAAAACCTGTCACCTGCTGCTGAGCTGAGTCCTCAGATCAGTGTCACGTGCAGGAAAAGATATGAGTATTGCACATGGGCCCTTAATCACCTTCTCGGTGACACCGTTTGAGCTTCCCTGCCATTTGAGTACTTAGGGCGCTTTCTAGTGTCTCATCAGCCCATACCCTCTCTACATATGTGCGCACAGACAGTGTGTGGCATATTGTTCTGTATTTGTGTCAGGTGTTAGGTCTGCACCAAATTGCCTCTTCAATCTGGACACATTGCTCACAGCGAGATGGAGCTCTGCATAATAAGTGCAGATGGTGTGTGCTCCTCTTCTGAGAATCCAGCTGCACTCAGCCCAAATATATTAGAGTGGACAATGATGTCTGGGGGGTTTGAAACAAGGATGAGTGATATGTCTCAGTGAAGCCAAAGTTGAAAGAAAAAAAATTACCCCAAAAAAGGTACAGCCTGTCAGACAGGAAAATTGCCCCCATCTCGAGCTGAAATGAACCGGTGTTTATGGATCAGCTATGCCATCATTCGGTGTCTGTGCCATCACGCTGAGGTCAATTACACCTGTGGGAGCATTTACCCCTTTGGCTTTGTGGCTGATGGTCCTCATTTAGGCACTTAACTACTTATATTCCCCCAGACAGACTGGCATTGTGTCAAAGAGAGAGCACTCATGGGCTATATGTGATTTTTTATTGTGCAACTGTAAAGGATGCGATATGTGTGAAGGTGAATGCAAACGTTCACAGATGTCTAGATTGACTATTCTCATACTCATAACCTTTAATACAGCTCAGCACAAGACGTAACACATGTACACTGCTATGCACATTTCTAACATATACACCCATGGGACCATCAGAGTGTGTTCATCATTTTTTGTTTTCAAATGTTAGATTTTTTACAGTGCATGCTTAATGGCCACTGAGAACTTAACCTCAGATTCTTGACATCGCTGTGAAAGACTGATTTTCACTGAGGGCAGCTTATCTTTGAGATCATCTGGTGCATGTTGAGGGAGAGTTATGCCACTGAACAGCTCAGGCAGAAATGCCATACTTTGGTTGATTAAAAAGAACGTTGTAAATCTGAATTCAAGGGAAAAAAAGATTTTCCAACAGGAAGGAGGCGGATGTTTAATAAGTTTAGCCTGAATAACAAGGAGAGACTTCACTTTGATGTGATGTTTATTGGAGAAAGTGTGGAATTTCTGTGAAAAGTCGATAACCCTCTGGAATAAATTCTTTCTTCTATGTATTAATAAATTTGCAGCATGCTGATGTATGGTCAGACAGCAGAGTGATTCCTCACCGAAAGATTCTCGATCTTACTTACAAATCCAATGAAGTCTGGGCCGAATCTCATTCCCCTCAATCAGAACTAGACAGCACAGAAAGTGAATCTCAGTGAAAGCCAACTTATTTGCCACTGACAAGCCTTGCACTGCCTTGTTGATGACTTTCCCTGGACAGTACAGGTACAGACGAGCTGTGAAGATTAGCTAGGGTGTTAGAGTAAGCGGCATTACGCACATTTCTCCTGCAATTGAAACGAACAATCTGTGTTGCATAACAGGGAAGACAGTGTCTTAAGAGAGCAAATAGCCACCAGCTACCATGGATGACTCTGGAAACTTATAGCTAACAGGATTAAAGTCAATCTCCCCCCTGCCTATTTTCAGCCCTTTTGTTGTGAAGGAGACTTTACACAATGGGAGTGGGATGGAAGTGTCTGTTGATTTATTATTCTTTTAGATTCAGTCAGAGAATATTACAAAAGAAAGCCTCCAAGTAGCTTCAAGCTGTCACAGGTGTGTTTTTATATGCCATTGCTCAAGGTCCTTATCTTGAGCGCTTTTTTTGTGTGTGTCTTTTTTTTCTTCCACAAACCGGCTATAGCGGCACTGATATCATTCAGAGTGACTACAAAGCCAAATAAATTGCAGTCTCATCACATTGGATTGTTTTGGATGAAAACTCAACCGTTGTGTCTCTCCTCTCTCCTCTCCTCCAGCGCTGAAGTGTGTGTGTCAGCTGTGTGCCAACAACACCTGCGAGACGGGGGCGGACGGGGCCTGCTGGAACTCCGTCATGCTCATCAACGGCAGGGAGGAGGCCGTCAAGTCCTGCCTGTCGCCCTCGGAGATGAGGGGCCAGGTGTTCTGTTACGGCTCGCGGAACGTCTCCAAGAGGAGCTGCTGCTTCACCGACTTCTGCAACAACGAGACCTTGCACTTGCATACAGGTATGCTGCTTACCTGCACATCTCACTGCAGCCCTGGACCGCCCAGCATCTGGGGACACGGTGCTTCTGCTGCTTGGCTATAGCTACTAGCTTGCAACTACTTTGTCAAACTATCTGATTTGCAGAGTAACTTTGACCAAAAGAATGGTTATTCGTTTGAGTTGCCCCTTTTACATGACAGTATCTTTGTCAGCAATTTGGCATGGCCACCTGATGGCTCTGAATTGAAATTCTGCTCAGTAGCATCTTTGAGGCAAGAGAGTCCGAGTCTTGTAGGTATCATTAGTTTCAGAATAAATCTAATGAATAACAAAGATGCACTGTGGCGTTTCAGAGTGCTGACTGGTTGCTAAGCAAACAAACCGCGCTGCTGGAGTTCAGCAATGTTTAATTAAAAAGTGCCAGGATGGCTTTTCACGTTTGTCTGGAGACCTACTCATTAGCCAAACTACCAGGTGACCTTTCCTCTCCTCCTGCCTCGTAGCGCCAGTTCCATTATTCAGGCACAGATTGTCCGACCGCGTGGGTGTGTTTGTCTGGGCCTGACCACTCGCCTGGGTGTTAGGGAAGAGGTATCCCACCCTCACTCTCCCCTGGGCCCCTCCACCCACCCAGGCCTTCCCTGTCTCCTTCCCTGGGGCTCAGACCCACAGCCATGCCAGACATACACAGGGGGATGATCCACGTCTATATCCTGTGACATAATACTGCTGGCAGGGTGTACCTCAGGGCAGTCTGTGACGTTGTTGGGAGGGTTTATAAATACCTCCCTGGTTGGTGCAAAGCCTTGCACTCATCCGTTTGTTAGCTGCATGGTCAGACACCTGAGTTGGCAAGAGTTTTAGATAATGGCTCCAGAAATGCCTGAGGTAATTAGTAGACTCGTGTTGTTGGTGTAGTTATCTGATTGTTTTCCAAAGGGATTACAGTTTACTTTTAGTAGGCCTATATAGTATGGGCTGATACATTTGTATTCTCTGAAATACCCTTTTAGGCATTTTCTCTGCACAGAATGAAACAGTACTAGTGCCTCATCATATGTGCCATGCCATCGTTTTATTAGTACAGTAATGGATATTTTGGGATTATTATGACATTGCACTTTGTCTCACCCTGTCAAGAATTGTAGCTGGGGTGTTGTGCAGATGCATAGGAAAGGGAGGAGTCCTCCTGTGTTAATGTATGGTTTGGGTCAGCTAAGTTTTTAAAGTTTCAGTAGATAACATTTTTGTAGTACATACTGTATTAGACCATGAGGAAAATCACACAGGAGGAAATCTACTGCCTTGAAATAGTGAATTCATTTGATAAGTTGAATAATTTTTTGTCAGGTTGTATTATCGCTGAACGATACAAGGTTAAGGAAATGCCTACAGCAAACAGCCCCACTTGACGGCGGATGACATGACCCTCTATAGTGTGCATGTGTGAATGAGTGTGCTATTGATCCAAAGGGCAGCGTATCTATGGAGTGTTCCACCTCTGTGCTCCCCAGCTGTGACGCCTGACACCGCGACGCAGTGAAGCTTGTAATGGCTGTTCCCCTGGTTACCACATTGATTGTACGCACTGAGACTGAGTGATTCGGCGATTCACAAGTGCTTGTTAAATGACCAAAGCGATGGGAAAGCAATGGAAGGAAAAAGAGTCTGAGCTTTTTGTGTTTTTGCATGCTGTTTTTTTCCCCAGAGAGCACTTATGGACCAATCACATCAACGGCAAAGCACTTCGGCAGTTGTCCGAGCAGTCTGGCAGGCCGTTGAAATGAGCTGGAGTGCTGTGAGGGAGTGTGTCGGCGGGGTGTTGGAGCTGTGGCCTCATCCAAAGGCTTGCGCTGGTGAATTGGCCCAACCAAAATCAATGGTTTCCTCTGGCTGTGTCTCGTTAGCATCGAGTTAGCCTACGCCCCTGCGTCAAGCGTGGCCACAACCCTGTGGTCGTCCACCGCGGCTTCTAAAATCACATCTTCATTAAGACAGCATTCCTCCCAAGAGGCTGTTGAAGTGCATTCAACATGCTGGGACGGAAACCTCATGTATCCTCAGTGCACTCCAGCTCCCCAAAGCCTTTCAGGCTTTATGAACTCATGATGATACGTGCGTATTGTGGCCTTGGCCCAACACAGTTATGCTGATAAGACACATTTGTGTAAACAGACACCAGAGATATTCCCAAAAAAGCAGAGCACGTGTCTATAATGCCGTTAGGCACACCATATCTCTCCGGCTTTATGGTCTTCATCTGATACCATGCTGTGAGAGAATATACTATATGCTACGGATTTAGAGAAACTATAGTGTGTCTCTGTTTACAGCCATACACCTCTTTGTGAGGTCAAAGATCCTGTTTTATCATGTGGGCTATATCTTTTGCTCGTATGATGAGTGGCTGTTTGCAGTGTTAATGTGCTCACAGCTGAGGATACAGTATGCACCACTTGCCCGTCTGAGCCTGGCATGCGTTGCAGTTTTGCATGCATTTGTATAATCTTCCAGTGGCAAAATAAAGCCTGGCCAGAGAGACTGTTGTGACATGGCTTCATTTGGCTAATCGGTTTGAAGGTGACAAAGTGATGGATAGGAGTCGCTCCCATGTTGAAACATTCCCACTGTAGCACCTTCGTACCTCAGGAGGTGAAATGCCCAGAGGACTGGAAGCACTCAGATATTTGACAGTCCAACTCTAAGTTCTATAATGTGGAGTGACATTCTCATGTCAAATATGCAGTACAGACAGAGTCTTCAGCTTCTCATTTGAAATGGTAGCCACTGCCAAACTCTGTGTCTGTTTGCACCCTTGACCTCAAAGGAACTTTTTGGGAAATGAGCTTATTTGCCGTCAACCCCAGAGTAAGATAAGAGGGTACATACTCTTCTCTGTGCGTGCAGTATCCCAGTTTGACACCATTAACCTAGCTTAGCATAATTAACTGGAAGTGAGTTAGAACAGCTAGCCTCTAGCTTTCTTTTAGCTATGGGCCAGCTATAGGTGAACTGGTCTAACCCACAAATTAGATAATAAGCTAATTTCACAGAAAAATGGCACGTACCTTTAAATGTCATCTGTGTTTCGCTCACTTCAAACAAGCCTCCTATATGACATCCAGTTTCACTCCCTTCCACATGATCATACAATTCCCTATTCGACTGACATACTGATTCTGCCACTTTTGGTCCAGTTGGACTGTTTTTTTTCTGGTGAAAAGTAGAAAAACACATTTTGAAATACCCAACTCTGGTTGTTGTCACACATCTAGCTCCCTATCTGGTCTCAACTTCTCAGCAAGCATTGCAACATGCCCCACTGGTCCCAATGGATAAAGATATGCTTGGATGCTTGTTTTATGATAATTTTGAACAAAAATCAGGGGGGGTTCAACAAATATTGCTTCACTCAGTATTGCACCACATGTCATTCCAAATGTGAAAAAAATAACAAGTTGATAAAATAAATAAACAACTGCAACGTTACTGCTCATCTTGTATTTGTTGATGAATCTCCTATAATCATAAAGGGAGTCTAGTCTGTGGAAGACTGGGGCATCGTTGAGAGACTTTGTTGCCATGTCTGAGTTGTTTTCAACCAAGTCACCTTGCTTTTCGCCCACTCGGCACATCAAGGACACCCGTCTAAAAGTCAATGCCCCTCACTATTCCCCTCAATGATACTCAATCACTTGGCTTGCACAAAGGGCAGATTGCTTCCACTGATCTTTCATCTTCTTTTGCACATACTATGAGTAATTGTTGTTTTTCAGTGGGCGCACTGATAATAAATTAGATTGCAGCGAGGAATTTAATATTAACTCAAGGCGCAAATTGTGCTGGGGTCTGATATGATGTTTTATCTTGAGGTTTTGTCACGAAGATGACTCAGACATTTTTCACACTTAGGTTTTTTACGAAAGGGCTGTTATTTCCATATTGACTTTTGTCTTGTTTGCTACAGCTGAATACCTTTCTCACTTGAAGTCATCCCAGACTAAACAGTGAAAAGCCAGCTTTATTGAGCACATTCATTTGCTGAATCCATGTCGATTTCACCAGAATAGCCTGCTATTCTAGTTCTCCGTCCTTAAAAGTCTTCAGGTTAAAAGTCTTTGGTGCTATTCCTGCAGAGTGTAAGAGAGAATAGAGTGAGAGAGAGAGAGAAATGTATATTGAAAACAATAGCAAAATGTCTATTTTTAACTAAAATCAATCTATATTGCCTGCTGTTTGTGTTGCTTATCCACATGTTATTGATGGTTACATGTTAACAGCAGAGGGCGTAGTCATTTTGATGAATGACAAGTAGACACTTACATTGTCTCATGGGTTTGCTAGTGTTGCTGTTGACATACAATTTACACTCTCTATAGGCCAGATGATTTCAATATCTCTGTCTGTTAGTAGAATTCTATAATTAAACCTGTGTTTGTGTGTGTGTGTGTGCAGAGAGGCCTGCTGAGGGGTCTGGCTGGGGTCGGTTGGAGCTGGCGGCGGTGATCCTGGTGCCCTCGTGCCTGCTGTGCGTGGGAATCCTGCTGGGCGTGTGCGTTCTGCAGGGTCAGCGCTGTGCCCACGCCAGAGGCCGCAAGCAGGACGTGGAAGAGCCGCTGGACGACCAAAGCCTCATGTCCGCCGAGAAGTGTTTGAAGGACCTGATTTACGACATGAGCACCTCCGGATCAGGTTCAGGTCAGTGGCTCTCCTGAATGGGGTTGGTGGTAGGGGGACATGTTTGAATTTCTCCTCAGAGTCTTTTCCCTGTTTATTGATAGCGTGCGCTGAGAAAGGCTTGGTGTTTTTAGACTGATTTTCGACTGGAATTAGTGGTCACTAATGGTGGTTACTAGTGAATACTTATCATGATGTATTCCATTATGCCTGTCAGGTTTGCCGCTGCTGGTTCAGCGGACCATTGCCCGCACCATCGTCCTCCAGGAGAGCATCGGCAAGGGGCGCTTTGGGGAGGTGTGGCGGGGGAAGTGGCGTGGCGAGGATGTGGCCGTCAAAATCTTCTCCTCCAGAGACGAGCGCTCCTGGTTCCGCGAGGCCGAGATCTATCAGACCATCATGCTTCGCCATGAGAACATCCTGGGCTTCATCGCCGCCGACAACAAAGGTACAGTAAGTCACTCACACGGAGTTACCGTTACTTTTCCTGGAGGTCAAAGAAAAAGTAAAGGACACACAAGTTCTTTCAGACTAGTTTGAGAGCATGGAATCTAGATGTGGAAGTCAGGGTTGATGTTTTCTTAATGTAAAAACAAATTTTTATTGTTTATTGTCTTCATAAAAGTCAGACAATACATCTCAGCTTTATGCACGTGCTCCTGTCACCTCTCTGTGTTGTGTATGGTCAGAGACAGGGTGTCACCTTAGGGCTTATAGGGCTTGGTGTCACCTGTGAAATGGTTCTGAGAGCAGAGCAGCGCGTGAATCCCATGATTATGTGTGACGGAGAATGGAGTATCATCATCTCTCAGTAACCAATGCAGTGAATCCTGGCTTGCTAGAAGTCTTAATTTTTTTTCATGCTGATGGGTGGGGTTATTTCAGTAATCGCCACAGAGGCTTGTTCCAGCAACAGGATTACATAGGTGCATCTTGCTGAGCTTAGTCGGAGTGCCATTTACAGAGTGTGTGTGTGTGTGTGTGTATGTGTGTGTGTGTGTGTGTGTGTGTGTGTGTGTGTGTGTGTGTGTGTGTGTGTGTGTGTGTGTGTACAGAGCTTACATCTCATCAGCCCAGCAATTTACTCTTCATTGGGAACAATGTTAATAAAAGAATAGAGGTCTCATTTGGAGACCTGGCTCAGGCAGAGGAGCATGCGTTGTATTGTGCTCTGACATGGAAGCAGAGTTCACAGTGACCCCCTCCTTTTCTCACCCTCTCTCTCTCTCCTTCTCTCTCTCTCTCTCTCTCTCTCTCTCTCTCTCTCTCTCTCTCTCTCTCTCTCTCCTCAGATAATGGCTCGTGGACACAGCTGTGGCTGGTGTCTGAGTACCACGAGCACGGCTCCCTGTTCGACTACCTGAACAGGTACACGGTGTCGGTGGAAGCCATGATCGTGCTGGCCCTGTCCATCGCCAGCGGCCTGGCCCATCTCCACATGGAGATCATTGGCACTCAGGGTGAGAGGCCTGCTCTCTCTGCTAGATACATAGATAGACATATATATGTATAGTATATATATTTATATATAAATGTGCATATCTTCCATGGGGGCATTTGACTTGAACTCCACAAAACACACAAAACAATGTGATCTAACAGACCTAGATACATACAAGCAATTAGATACACAGGTATGTTAGTTAAAATACATACAATACAATACATACATTATACAACAATAGATGGGATGCAACCTCTATGACCTCAGCTTATTTTATTCTATTTAAGGTGACTGTTGAGAATTTGAATTGATACCGGAACAAAAGAGTTTTTGAATCCATTCAAATGTTGCCAGAGCAAGCACTCATGTGTAACTCATGGGGAACATTTGAGGAGAAAGGAGTAGTTGTTTTGGCTGTTGGTGTCACTACATTTAGTTCTGTCCGGGACCATGGTTGCCTTTTATTTGTATACTTTTATACATTTGGGTAGCCACTGACCTCCAATGGCAGTTTTGCCAGTCCGTCAGACCATGCTTTGAACTGGAGCTATTGCAGTGGCATTTGGAACAAACTGCAGCTGGAGCACTCTCAGTTTAAAGAGCTTAGTGACTATTGTTGTGTGTAAATTACATAACAGGTATATCATCATGATCCAAAGAATTAGGTAGACATTCAAATAGTCTGCAGAGCAAAATCAATTTTCAATTCTTTTTTCCCAGTTCAGTTTGTCTGCATGTCTATAATGTTAATGTTGTTCTTTAGTTTACTCAACTTTCTTTTGCTATTTCATTGTCTCACATGCAACACAAAAGTTTTTTGAAAATCAGGTTCAACTTCCTATTATCCATAAATATGTATATTAAATCCAGCTATATCCTGCTTCAACATGCACATTTCAAAAGTGCACAAGTTTTCTCTCTCTCTTTCTCTCTCGCTCTCTCTCTCTCTCTACATTACTTTCTCTTCCTCCCTTCATTGAATACCTCCATACCTCACAGGAGGACTATAATTAGTTTAGTTACAAAAAAAAACCTGACAGACACAGATGTTGGAAGGTACTGACTGCCCATTGCTTTTTTTTTATGTGCGACAGGAAAACCAGCCATTGCTCACAGAGATATCAAGTCCAAAAATATCCTGGTGAAGAAGAATGGCACGGCCGTCATCGCCGACCTGGGCCTGGCCGTGAAACACGACTCCGGCACCAACACCATCGACATCCCAGCCAATCACCGAGTGGGCACTAAGAGGTGAGACCTCCCCAGCTGCTCCTTGTCTTACACGTATGATTGCCATATTCACAGCCGCCTGAGTCCGCACAGGTGTTCACATTAATATTGATTTCTCACCCCAGGAAAAGGGACAGCTTGAAAGGGGCGGAGGGTGCGAAAAAGAGACACAGTATAGAAATGCGATCGCTCGTTTGACATTATTGGCCCGTCGGAGGTGCGCCCTCTAATCCGAGCCAATCCATGATGCAGTATCCCAACCAAATAATCCGAGGCCCTCCCGCCCTCCCTTCCAACACCCTCTCGCTTAGAGCGGCTATTTGCAGCGCGCCATATGCTCGCACGTGTTAATATGACAATGAGAACGTATACGCACATGCTCATCCCCCATTATCTCTGTCCACTCAGTGACCTGCCTTTGGGTTCAGGTTACTGCCAGGAGAGAGAGAGAAAGAAGGGACAGATGTGTCATTGTTTACCCTCTGTGATAGCAACCCCCCCTCCCCCCGCCTCCTTCCTCCCCCCACTGTCCCTCTCCCCCCAGGTCTTTTTAATTGGTGGTAAATGAGTTCATCCCTTGCAGGTACATGGCGCCTGAGATACTGGACGACACGATCAATATGAACAGCTTCGAGACGTTCAAGCGGGCGGACATCTACTCGCTGGGGCTGGTGTTCTGGGAACTGGCCCGGCGCTGCTCGTTTCGAGGTAAGAAGCTGTGTGGTAGCACAGCACCAGCACATGGGGACAGTGACTCACTGCTGACCGTGACTCACTGCTGACTCCACATCTAGTGCACACACAGACACCTATGAACACAGGGAATAGTATACTATTGATACACTATAGTTGATATTATTACATGGTAATAGAAGCAATGCCTTGCACACTATATATTGCAATGCTTCCTTACTCACAAAAATCATTTGGAACACACGTTAGATTTGACTGAAAAATGTTGTTGCTATGTGTGCTTAAGTCTGAAACCATTTTTTTAAGGCCATGTCTAGTTGAAGTGTAGCTACTGCAGTGATCCCAAACTCACTTTAGCAAAACATTTGGAACAAGCTGCAACTGGAGCTCTCTCATTTTAAAGAGCTTAGTGACTATTGTTGTGTGTAAATTACATAACCGGTATATCAACATCATTCGAAGAATTAGGTGAAAATTCAAACAGTCTGCAGCGTAAAATCCGCTTTCAGTGCCACTTTTCCTGTTTGTCTGCATGTCTGTAAGATCAATTAAATGTTACTGTAGATGTCTATAGTGAACATGAAGAATGTCAGCAATGTTAGCAAGCAATTCCTTGTGTGCCACAACACAGAATGTATGTTAACTCACCACAACAAACTGCAGCACACATTCAACATGACTGAAAACGGTTTGTTGACACTTTACTTTTATTTTTTGTGTCCTCTCAGGAATCCATGAAGATTTCCAGCTGCCTTATTACGACTTGGTGCCTTCAGATCCGTCCATCGAGGACATGAGGAAGGTGGTGTGTGACCAGAAGCTCCGGCCCAACGTTCCCAACCAGTGGCAGAGCTGTGAGGTGAGGAGTGGAGGCGGGAGAACAGAGGAGAGAACAGAGGAGAGATACGGCATAGCTGTGAGCAGAGGAGAGGAGAGGAGATATGTCAGAGCTGAGAGGAGAGGAGAGGATAGGAGAGGAAAGGATAGGAGAGGAGAGGAGAGGAGAGAAGAGGATAGGAAAGGATAGGAGAGGAGAGGAGAGGAGAGATGTGACAGAGCTGTGAGGAGAGGACAGGAAAGGAGGAGAGATGTGGCAGAGCTGTGAGGAGAGGAGAGAATAGAGGGGTTAAAACTCAGATGGAGGCTGAAGAGAAGTAGTGGAGCACATACAGGAAGCAGAGATGTGGGTAGACACCCTGGTCCTAACTCTAATCCTAGGGGTTAGATGAGGGATCACAAAAACAGGAACAATGGGGAGAATAGAAAGACCAACACTAAAAGTTAAGAATGGTAAAGAGGAACTGTCTTGGAGTAAATAGTAACGGATAAAATAAGAAAAAGGAAGTCCAGAGAAGTTTATGGAGAACAATACATACAGTATGAGATGTGTGATAGAGGGAGAGGTGTGTGGTGGAGATGGCAGTCTGGGGGAGAAGAGAGCGTTGAGGGTGAAGTACCTGCTGTTGCAATCAGGTGGCACAGTTGGCATTGTGCTGTCTGTCTGCAGGAACCTCGAGCAGCTCGAAAGACTCTGCAGACTGCACTTAGAACGGTGCACTTTGATGTGTCACTTTACATTGCAGAATAGGTGATATTTCAGGAATGTGTATTTGTATTACGTGCACTTGTGAGAGTGTCAATGTTTTTTATTTTTTATATTATATATGTGTGTGTGTGTGTGTGTGTGTGTGTGTGTGTGTGTGTTCGCAATGGAGAGAAAGAGAGAGAGAGAGAAATGGAGAGAGAAATTCTTGCACGGCCGTGCGAATTGTCCTGATTCTCCCGTCTCTTTTGAACACGGCAGGCGTTGCGAGTGATGGGTAAAATCATCCGAGAGTGCTGGTACGCCAACCCCGCCGCACGACTCACCGCCCTGCGGGTCAAGAAGACCATCTCTCAGGTGACGGTGGTCAAGGACATCAAAGACTGAGCAGCCCCCCCGGGTGGGACGAGTTGGCTTTGGTCCGGCCTGAATCCTCAAAGACACTGCAAGGTGACCCTAACACACCCCCTCCCCACCAACCCTGCACAGACTTCAATGTATGCCAAAGAACCCCAGTGTCTAGCAGCGAGGATCCCCGTCCCACTGTTCTATATCCACAACTGAATGTGAATCAACATGAATGTGTATTCAAAAACTGTGACTCTACGGAAAAAGAAAGGCTTTTGGATATGTGTACATACTTTGCTACCTCAAGTGTTTTATTTGTTTGTTTTCTATTTTTAAAGTGCCAAATGCTATGAGTTGCACGTGTACGCTGCTTTATTGTGCCATAAATGTTATGCTTGGTGTTCATGCATACTGATTGTAAATGTTACTGAGTAACACTCTTGGCTCAGCTGAAGAGGAGGACTCGGTGTCGTCCTCTCCTTAGATGGGCAGTCACTTGGTTACTACTGACCAAAGTCTCCACTGGAAGATTAATGTGTCTGAATCTCCCTGTAAACAATCACATTAACACTCCTACATGTACCCAAGGGGCCAATCAGATGGTTGTGTTTGTCATCTAAGTGGTTGTCCTGGAATATCCCTTCTGAGATGTTTCGGACGCTCTTCTCTGTGCCCCCTAGAAACCCAAGAAGCCAAATAGAGAGAACAATTTAAGCACATTTCTGTCCAGAATCCGTCTTTTAAATATTTCTATCCGGTAGATCTATTTTTTATCTAGCTTTGTGTAGAGGTACAGCTGGCATCAGATGTCGCTGAACTCTGGTCTCTCACCAGCTGCTGATACGAAGAGAAGATCAGGGAAACATATCAGTCAAAGAGAAGCCTAGAGAGTACAGATGAGTACACACTGTGAGCTGTACTGTGTGTTGGAGAAAGAGAGAGAAAAACATTCACTCAATGCCTTCATCATGAAGGCTCTGTCTAGTGAAGCCTTACTTCTTCAAACTTGCAAAAATATAGAGATTATATGAATGTCTATCGATCTTCATAGTGAAATTTATAATCCCCAAAGGTTTTAATGGATGCACTTTTCTTGTACTGTGTGACACTAAACAATGTTTATACATTTAACTTCAGTGGAAAATGCTTTACTGGATGTTTTTATGTGCAAATATAATTATGATCGTAAAAAAAGTGATTTTAGAGGTCTTATTAACAAATCACTATAATTGAAGGACTTATGACAGCACCTTGTTGACAGATTGATAGCCGAAACTTTGCAGTTAGCTGTTCATTATCTAAGATGGGAAGTATATGTGCTGTGTTAAAACAGTGTTTTGTGTAAACAGTGACTGCTTGATTGCCTATGTCATGAACAGTACTGTCATTGTCTCATACAAAGGCTTTATGGTTATGCTATGATACTCTGAAAGAGGAACATGAAGTGAATCTGGTTTTGTATCTCCCTGTCTGGGGGCCGTGCCAGGTGAGCGCTGAACTGGAAGCAGGCATCCGTTTGTGTCTGCGGTTACTGGGTTCTTCTTTTTCTGTGCTGCTGCTCGTGTGTGTGTGTGTGTGTGAGTGTGAGACACTCTGGTCTGTTACCACAGGAGGCTGTTTTTAAAGAGAAAAAAAAAGTCAAGCAAGCACTCCTTAGGCTTTCATATGTACTCTGTTGTCTTTAGATTTGGGGTATATATAGATGAAGATATATATACTGACCCTAAAATGCTTTTTATCTTAACCGTGTCTAGTTGCTAACGTGGCTTATGAAAACGAAAAGAATAATCTTCTTGCACTGTACCACTGTGACACTGACTTGCTCTGCATGACGCCTAGTGTGAAACACAGTCAGTGGCCTAATCATTTGATGCTTTGTCTTTGGTTCCAATTCATGTGTTGACTGTCCAGCGTGTGTCCATGCATGCCAATGTCACAGTGAGCATGTGTGGCCTGTCCCTCTCTTTGCACATAGCACTGGAGTCAGATGCAAAGCAGTAGGCAGAGCTTAACCTCCTGGGGATCGCCATTTACAGTATGGGAAAATAGGGTCCAAAAGCCCTTTTACACACTGCTGAAGTCTATGTTTTGGAACATAGCACAATGCATGTGAAGTATTCTTAGAATCTCTTGCACATTAGCTACATAATGGCTCACTGAATGGAGTACAGTACATATGAATGCCTTCAGGTTTGCAAACAGTGTTGTATGTTACAATGTCTCTCCTTGGAGGCCCATTCCAAACAGGAGATGGTTGCAGTTCTTACCAGGTGCAGCGTTGTCGTTCCTTGCTGAGCCACACCACAAAGAATGCTTTGGGGAATTTATCTCTGTTTTTGTTTTGTTTTATTTTGTTATTATGCTAAAAGCATGTAAAATGGGCACTCATACTCCACGTTATGCTTTGAGTTCCGATCTCTGTGTCTTATTACAACTAGCAGTATACTTTATCTCTCAAGATTGTTCTATTTATTGTATTCAGATGTATGTGAACTGTGAATAAAGTATTTTTGGTTAACATATGAGCTCAGTGTTATTTCAATATATGAGAATTTGACCTTCATCTTCACACTGAGATGAATAAATGAAATTAATGAATCCATCCACATCACTAACCTCTTTATCTTTTTATATTCTATAAATAGTGGATATTGGATAGTGAATATATTGGATAATGTTCATGTAATATACAGTATGTCAAATGTATTACTGAAGTGTTCTAGTTTGTAATCAGGTTGCAAGGTCATTATATTTCTCCATCTCTTTATGGGAAGTCATAACGATTATGTTTATAGGCATTGTGGTCTAAACTGAAAACCCATTCAATGTCCTTTCCCTGACAAAGAACATCCGCTGCATCGAGAACTCTTACCACTAACCTGAACTAAACATGCAAAGTTGACAGTTACAGCGGATTTGACCGTTAAAACAAATGCAAGCCAGTCAGGCAATTCCGTGCCTGAACTTTGCAGATATGACTCAGCAAGTGATAACAGTGCCTGTGTGTGTGTGTGTGTGTGTGTGTGTGTGCGTGCGTGTGTGTACTGTATGTGTGAAAGTTAAGCCACAGGCAAGTTGCCAATGTATGTGTATGTGTCTTCTCTGGAAACTTAAAGCTGGTGTTGTAACACTTGACTAGCCATCTTGCCTCACTCTCTTAACAGGTCTGTTAGAGTCATGTGTGACGTCTCAATGGTTTGCACACCTACTGTAAGTGCAACTCTACTGCAACTCTCTGCTGCTGTAAACTCATTTAGCTCTTGTTTGTATGTGACTCATTCCTATACTGTACTAAGCGCTCTTCATTCAGAGTTACCCGCAGGTCAACGGCAGGAACCATCTCTGAATGAGATTCCATGCACCTTGGCCCGCTCTCAAAAAGTCTATGAACTCGCATATGACAAAGAATTACATTACACTGAATCAGTTACACTGATTTAAACAATGACTTATGGCCTAGCATATTTCTTTGTCATAGTGCACCCAATGCCTTCTAAAAAGACCCCTTACAGTAGACAGAAAAAAAGGTTACTGTCTCCATCCAAGTTGGACTCAGTTGAACTTTTTCCTTGCTAAGACAAGGGAAGTTGTGATGGCCAGACAGTCCTGTGTCGGGCTGGACACCAGGCCATGCAAGAGGCCAGCCAAGAGCAGTGGGACAGAGGACGTCTGAGTTGAGCAATCGGCTGTCTGTTGGTCTACCGTAGAGATCGAGGCGAAGGGGCGGTGGGGAAAATATGAACAGTGACAAAGTTATTTCACATTTCCTCCTTCCTTGCTTGAGCAATTGAACAGGGGGGAAGCTGTATGGCAATGCACGGGTGCCAATCCGAATGTGCTGAAGGTCAGAGTTGGATTTGGCTTGAGTTGAACATTACAATGACCAAAGACTTCTATTTCTTAACAGCCCCTTAAGAAACTCTGCTCTTATAAAGCGCCCCCCACCGCCAACACATCATGTTTTCGCATTTTTTGAAATTTAAAACAAAATAACCCGCCAAACCCCCACTCCCCCACCCCCCCCCCCCCCAAAAGCGGAGCTGTTTTCTTTGTGACTGCTGACCTGTGCGTGATGCGCCTTTTCTGGACAAAGGCACGTGTGATGCCGCGGCTCCAGCGAGCCATGCGCCGTGTTTGTGGAGCAAGTCTCTGGCCTCAAGCTATGGCTCAAGCCTCCCTTTATCTGCCACCGTGCGCACCGCATAGCTGCCCTCCCTGGCCCTCGCTCGGGCAGGCATGCGGCGCTCTTGCTGGCTAGCATCCGTGGTGGCGGTGGAGGGCAGGCATCCGTGGCGGCACATGCCAAAGTGCCCCCCCCCCACCCCCGCCCACCCCTCAGGAAAAGGGAGACAGAGAGGAAACAGGTGGTGGTGGGGAGGTTGGTCGCAGAGGGGCTAGTTCCCTTCATGCGTCTCTGACTTCTGGAGAACCATGAATCAACTCATCCCAGAGCTCAGGCTACACACACACACAGAGGCACATTTAACTTGTAACTAAGCAGATTCCCTCACAGCTGATGTGCTTGGAAATAAATAAACAAATAATAGAGTGAGGTGGGCTGGGCAGATAAAGAGAGAGATAAAGAGAGAGAGAGAAAAAAAGAGAGGGAGACAGAGAGAGAGAAAAAGGATGTATGTGAGGCTTTGATCGACACGCACAGGTCCACTGTGATCACATGGGGAGGATTTCCGTCCCCTTGATACACGCACGCACATACGCACGTACACACACACACAACACACTCTCACTCTCTCTCTCACTCACTCACTCACTCACTCACTCCGCCGAGTCCCACAGTCACTCACTCAGCCTCTGAGGTCGCAGGCGCACGCATGCAACCAAACCGCCGGGGCAGCTTCTGAAACGCTATGCAGCAGTGATCCATGACATCCACCATGAGCTTCCGATCGCTGGTGCGCCTGGACAGCCAGGAGGGCAACACCCGGGAGGGCAGCCTCAAGAAGAAGAGCCGGCTCTGGCACCGCCACTCCCTGAAGGGCAGCTTCAAGTCCCGCAACGGGGACAACTCAGCTGACACCATGGCACGACAGGTACTGCCTCTCACTCAGTCTTCTCGCCACAGTCCTAACCCTCTTGACAAAGTTGGCAAAAGTCAATGTGAAGTTTGAAATGACTAATGATCAAGACTCTAGGCTTTTGTGCGCTTGTATCTGGTGTGTTTTTCAACAAAGTTGGTGGTAGAAGGGGTTTATTCTGTGGTTTTCAGTAAACCATAGCTTATAGTGCGGGGGCTGCAAGAAGAGCTACGGGAGATTTAATGTGTTTAATCTGTGCTTATGTAATAGGTGATTTATGCCGCTTTATGTCATCCACTGATCCTCTGCACAGGCTATAGGTTGCATTTCATTTCATGCATTCATCGCCTTCAGCGTTGATCACTTTCTCAGTCAACAGCTGAAAACTTTCCATCATACAATAGACTTTAGTCTTTAGTCTCTTGTTGACAACTTAAAATAATGAAGTCTTCCTCAGAAGTTGTTGAGAACTTTCATCATCACGATTTTTCATCAAGTTAAGTGCCTTTTAAACTTGCTTAACTAGGTCAGTGAATAGTGTGGTTCAAACTTGATATTTCCTCTTTCACAGCTGAACCGCACTCGCTCCAACTCACTGGTGGATTACTCCGACCCTCTCAGGTAAACACACAGACTGTTCTGTCTGATACAACACAGGCATTTAAATGTTGACAGACTAGACTGATGAATTGGCCAAGTTGCCGTGCTGAGCTCATTTCTCTCTCTCTGATGTGTTCACTCACACAGGACCACGGTGGTGCTGGAGAAGCAAGACAATGAGGCGTACGGTTTTGAAGTACAGGTGAGACTTCACACTCTTGTGGGGTTTTGCGCTTGCAAGAGTTGCCTGAGAATGCATGGCTATATATAATAAGTGTGAAATGTTACATCACACATCAACAACTCTATATCCATTTGAATCTCAATTATAAGGGTGTATTCTGCAATGCTGTAAACATTATTGTGTTTTACAATATACTACTTACACCCTAATGCAATTTGCAAAGAGCTGCACGTGCATAATAAGACACCTCTTTCTTGTGACCATTATCATAATTACAGTAGTTCATATAACCTGAGCTGTTTGCTTGTGTGTGTGTTTGTGTGTGTGCGTGTGCGTGTGTGTGTGTGTGTGTGTGTGCAGACGTATGGTGTGCAGCTGAAGAACACCACGGCGGTGGAGATGTGCACGTTCGTGTGTACCGTGCAGCAGGACAGCGCCGCTGAGAACGCAGGCCTGAGTGCTGGTGAGCCGCCCGAGAGCCCACTTCCTCTCCACCCACCCACCCACCGCTGACCTCCATAGCGCTTTCCCACACACTTCACCTTTCGCAGCTTCTAAATAGGTGTCATTGTTCTGTTTCACGACCCCCCCACCACCCCCCCCCCACCAACACCGTACTCAATGTGTTCTCTCTTCCCCTCTCTGCATGCTGTCTTCCTCTCTCAGGCGACGTGATTGTCACTATCAACGGCGTCAGTATCGAGGGCTCCTCTCACCAGGACATCATCAGCCTGATCAGGGAGTCCACCAACGTGCTAAAGTAAGCAACACATTACTGTGTTACTGTGCTGCGGGATGTGGAGGGGTGGGTGGAGGTGTTAGTATCGCACGGCAACACCCATGTCACTTAAAGGCCAAATAACGAGGAAACTGCCAGTAGTGAACCACAGCTAAGAATACCTGGTTTCCCATTAACGACACAAGAATGAGGAACATGGTCAGAGCAGAGAAACGTGAGCTGAATTAGTTAGTTCTGTTTCCACAAACGCTCACACACACACACACACACTCATGCACGCTCACACACACACTCATGCACACTCACTCACTCTCATGCACGCTCACTCACACACTCATGCACGCTCACACACACACACACACTCATGCACGCTCACACACACACACTCATGCACGCTCACACACTCATGCACTCTCACACACACACACTCATGCACACTCACTCACTCTCATGCACGCTCACACACACACACACACACACAGTCATGCATGCTCACACACACACACACACACACACACACACACACTCATGCACACTCACTCACTCACTCTCATGCACGCTCACACACACACCCATGCACGAGCATGCTCCAGATCCACTGTGTGGGGGGCTGTACTGTATGTTATCTGACCGTTGTGGTGGTCTTCTCTCCCCAGGATGGAGACGGTCAGTGGCACCCTGGTGAAGAGGATTGAGCTGGAGAAGAAGCTCAGCGTACTGAAGGTAGGACTGACCAGACCGCACGTGTTTGTGTATACACGTGAGCAGATACATGCGTACTGATCTAGTGGAGGATAGGCAACTGATGGAAGGAAGTGAAACAAACGAGGGGCCCCAAAATGCTCTCTCAGAGATATAGTCAGTTCTGCAGTGCATTCTTCAGCTCAGGGGAACTCAGAGATATAGTCAGTTCTGCAGTGCATTCTTCAGCGGTGCAGGTGGCTTTGCTTTTATGAAATTCTTCAGTTTCCAGTTTCTCTAAAAGTGTTCATTTTTCTGCTCATGTGCTCATGTGAGGGGTTTTCTTTCTCTCTTTCCAACGAAACAGCAAAATTTGCGCGAGAGATGGGTGGAGCTGCAGGCCCTCACTCAACAGGAAAAGCGTCTTACTAGAGGTGAGAAAAACACCACAGCTGAGAACCCACTTCACTTCCTCTTCACATACACAAAAACTCTGCCACCCCATTAAGAGACTCGCTGCGTGTGAGAAAGTGAACGGCACAGGGGGAACTCCACATCTGACTTACCATCATCCAAAACACACAGCACACTTCACTAGAAGACAGTAGAAGCACATTCAAGAGTTCAGTTAAGTTGATTGACAGCAAGTTCTTCATCTTCACCACACCTTGTTTTGTGTGGGCTGGTGTGCGTGTGTGTGAGTGAGTGAGTGAGTCTATTTGTTTTGAGTGAGAGCACTAGTGTGTGTGTGTACTGTATGTGGGTGTCAAAACTCAAAACCACTGAGAGGGCTAAACGGAACTCGAGAGTGGTCTCCACCCTGTTCCATCTCTAGAGTTAAGTTCTAGAGAAGCGCTGAGCACTGTGATGCCTACGCTACTGTGGCCACTATGGCCCATTCTCAACCTCTCTCCTCGATCCTCCATGCTCGGCCCTCCAGGCTCATTCCCACTGATCACTGGATAGACTATCCCATTGTTGCCGCCCCATCATTCTTTATCTAGATCAATGGGAATGAGGGCCGAGGAAGGAAGGGAGGATATATAAAAAGACGAATGAGAGTGAGAGGTACCCTAAGTAATCAGTTGTGCTGCTCTGCTCTGCTCTGCTGTGCAGGTAACCTGGTGGACAGTGCTGGCGTGCCGTCCCTGGAGTCCCTCATCTCTGTAGCGTCCCCCACCAGCCAGCGGGGCATGCGCTTCTCCAGCGACAGCAGCTGCCGCAGCCTGATCACGTCGGACAGCGAGGACGCCCTCTCGCCCGTGTTCGACGAGTGCAACAACCCCTACAGCCCGCTGAGCCCGGGCGGCCAGTCCGTCTTCTTCGCCCGGGGCCCTCACCGGCCGACGCTCACCCGCACGCGCAGCATCAGCAACGGCAGCGCCTCACCCTCGCCGACCTCCGACGCCAGCCGCGCGACCTCGCTGTTCGGCACGCTGCCCAGGAAGGGACGCAAGGGCAGCGTCCGCCAGCAGTTCTTCAAGTTCATCCACCACTCGGTGGAGGAGGAGGAGGGCAGCTGAGTGGACGCCGTCCGGCGACTGAACACTAAACTTCTTGTTGACCCCAGACGAACGTGAGACGCGAAAGCGTCGTCACGGCACCCTGACCAGGTTGCCCTCAGGCATTAATGGCTCTCCAGCAGAGAGTCCCAACCCTCCACGCACAGCATTTAGTCAACTGGACTCAAACAAAGCACAGGAACAATAGACTTCCAGTTATTGTGTCTGCACCTGCAGAAATTCATCTGTTTGACTGCCGTTTTGGACAATGAGGACACAGAGACAGATATCCACAGAGTGTGTGCCAGCTGCGGGTGGATGGTTGCAGGGTGAGTCAAGTAGTCCTCCAGAGAGGGTGCACTATGACTCTGCATGCAATGGAAAGGTTCTCAGTTCCTCCAGTGAGGGCTTAGTTACTGAACCCCATAAAATTCACGCTTGAGAGTTTGCAGCGTTGACATGATGATGCTGAACTCACTCCGTTTCTAGACACACAAACCTGGTTCAAAAGAGCACAAGGTTATCAGTAGCATGGAAAATCTGCGGCATTAATGGCATCTCGCATTAAAAACTGTAATTATCCCATTTTCAGTGTTAACCATAACTACAGCTTCATTATCTTCTGTTTCATGTCTGTTCAAAAAATGTAGCCATGCAGTCTTCAAAGACTAAGGAGCATGCACTGTCTGGCTTGCTGACCTATTTCAATGAATTACTGTAAATCAGAGGAGCAGATATCTGAGCTTTTGGATTTTCTTTGAAATGCGCTGCCCAATCAGATATGTCCTATCCAGGACAGATTTTTATGTTTCGTAGCAACAGTCTGACACAGAAAACGGTAGAAATCGAAACCCGCACGGTTTGTGTGAAGTTCAAAACAGGATGTGGGCTGTCATGGTGCTACCCTTCCAGACTTGTATCTTTTTTCGCAGAGCTGCTCTCTGGTGCGTTCAGCAGCCTACGTGCCATAAGTCATACTCACCTTGCTGTATGGTAGGCCTTGTTGAGCACATCGGGACCTATTCGCGGGCAACAGGTTCACAGTTCTCAGTGAAATCAGGACAGAGTGTGAGAGGAGACTCAGTGGATTTGCATGCATCCTGACTCCATGTGCTGTAATCAAGTTTCAATCCTATTCCAAGCTGAACCTGTGTGAATCCTGTAATTGTCTGTTAACAAGAGGATTTCTCCCCTTGATATATTTCTGCTTTCAATAGGTTTCTCCACTAGGGGGAGTAGCAGTGGAATTAGCAGGTACAGCAGTGTTGGTTTCAGACTGTAACAGCAAAAGGGATACAGAAAGGGTTGTACTGAGAGGGGCTGTGCTCCCCTTTTGCAAAATATATTTGTGAGTGAGCCTTTACTTGATCCTGAAAAGCCCTACCTGCAACAGATGTCGTATTAAAGTATAGCACAGTGAAATGTAGTGTAAGTGTAGATGTGTGTTAAATGTAGTTGTACAGCTGAATGAGCAAGGCTGCTCAGATGTTATCAGACCAGTAGGTCAGAGCTGAGGGTGTGAGATGTTGTTGTACAGGTTCTAAATTTACTTTGTGCCCGCAGTTAGAATAACCTCGTTCTCGGGACGCTAGTCTCACACGTCATGCCTGGTGTGAACTGTGAAGTCAAAAAGTGTGTTTTAAAAACGAGTGTAAAACTGTAGAGCATTGTGTTTGTGTTTGCATAGAACAGGAAATCCCTGACACACTTCATTTCATATGAGTTTCAAATATATGTATATTATATGTTTCTAAATAAACTGAAAAAAAAAAAACATACTGCCTCTCAAATTTCTTTTTGTGCTATGACAGGATCTAATACATGGACAAGAAAAAAGAAAACTGTGTGAGAAAAGTAAATGATGAATCACCGACTTCTGAAACTGACTTAGTGTGCACTTAGTATGCACTTAGTATGCACTAAAACTGACTTAGTATGCACTTACTTGAAATGTTATTAATCATTACCTACAATTTAATATGCAAAAAACAAGTGGGTTTTCCATCTAATATTATTAACACTGTACAACACTTTGATACTTTTTCCAGGTATATTAAAAGGCAAGCACTTGTGCTGCCACCTCTTTAATTAATTTTGGAGGTGTGTGGTCATGTGAAGGAAAAATAAACACCTGTGGTTCCCTCCAGCTGCTTAGTTAAGCATTAAGTAGTTTGTGGTAGAGTAGCGTGTGAGAAAAGAACAGCCTGTAAGGTTTTTTTTTAATATTTACGTTGCCAAAAGACGCAAGCATGACACAGGCTTCTATCAGTAGAAACTGGGCGGTTGGAGGTTTTGGCACAGTTCTGCTTTTTGGTAGTTGGCCTGCTAATTTTACATCATGCTTCAAATGACATAGCGTAGTAGGGAAAGACATACAGTACACGACAGATTTATATAATCATCATCCAAACACAAATCTCTACATAATCTTGGAAGTGCAATTTTGCACAGTTGAGTAATTAATTTAACATAATACGCCAGTTGTGTCTACAATACACAAAGGCACTACGTAATAAGAAATAAATCATACAATCAATAATCACGAGTATGCTATAGAAACTCCAGTGCACACACACATCTCCTGTCAATTAAAATTCTTTGGAGTTACCATGATTAAAGTTTCACAATTGACCCATTAGACAGTCATGATTCTATGTCAGATTTGAGGACACTGAAAGGCACGAGGCACAACCAAAAGTCGCCGCCACATTCTTTTTACATACCAAAAATATATATCAATTCATCACAGAACTATAATACTAATAGTGTATTAGTGAAATAGTCTGAAATCCCTCAGTGAGAAAGCATGTGAGTTCATGTAATGGTATCTATGGACATACGTAAGGGGCAGAGTTGAGCTTGGGCGGGTGGGCTACCACTGCTTCACACCAATTTGACATGTAAACCTTCAGGAGAATGTTAATCCAGGGTCAGAATATCTGCGGAAGAAGGTGGTCACTCAGGAAGGATTACGCTGCGGGACAATCGGCCCATTGGTCGCAGGGAAACAGACAAAAGGCCATTTATTGGCACAGCACTAAACGCCTGTTCTCCACTGGCCCAGCTTGCTTATAGAATTCCATCACAGGGACACACAAAAGCACTGCTGCCGTACTACCTTCATTCATTTACATGCAACAGCATGGCTCGTGCCCTTACTCTCCTGCAGAGGAAGCGTTGGTGATGGTGTAACTGGGATGGATGCCTCCAGCAGTTGAAGATGAGAAGTGCTTGACAGTGGATCCTTCTGTCTGAGAGGAATCAAATGAGAGGGACATTACTGGGCACAAAGTGATTATTTGTTGTTTTTTGTCTGTAAGGACAACAAACAAGTTAAACCACTTGGATTAAACAAACTAAAAATCACTTAGGTGGGTAAAAGTGAGAGAACATGGCAGAGGTTGTTACTCCTCCATTGGATCTCGATGGGCAAGCCATGACGGCCCAAGTGGTGGAGTTCATCGGCGGAATAACCCTGGGAGCCATCCAGACTCTGGGAGAGGCTATGGACCGCTGCACCGAGGACGACGATGACAACCCTGTGTTCTACGACGCAGACGAGGCGCCGGAGGGAGACAGAAGCCGCCCTCCTCCTGGCCCAGTTGGGACTTCCTGTGAGGAACTGACTCATCCGGCAGGTGGTGAGGACGAGGAGTCATCTGGTCCTCTCCGCGATGCTGACGGGTCACCAGAGCGACCAGAGTCGGCGGTATGCGAAGAGTTACCCGAGAGCCTTTGTGACGGTCAGGCGCAAGAAGCCACAGACAGAAGTTTGTGTGATGACAGAGAGCGTGAGTCACCACCAGGTTCTGAAAGTGCCGTGTCGACTGAGTTTCTTGGTGCTGAAACTGAGATGCTGGGTCAGCCACAGAGTGGTGTACGTGTGAGCTCAGGAAATGAAGAATCAGAAGGTGAACCCCTGAGCTTGATAACTGCCGAGTCAACTCAGCCCACGCGTGTAGAGAGTGAGAAACTACCTGAGACTCAGCGTGATGACGATCAATCTAGATGCCCTGAAACAGAGTCAGCTGTATCTTCCTGTAAGGGGAAATATATGTGTGCTCAGTCTTTAGTGGCTGAGAGTGAAGAATTGGCCCAGCCTGAGAGTACAAACACGAATGCTGAGTCATCTTTGAATGAAGCGAGTAAAGAGTCGACTCAGTCTATATGCACTGAAAGTGGCGAATCACTGAAATATGCCTGTAATGTTGAAGAATCAGAACCAAATACAAAACCAGAGAATGATGTGTCAGTCCAGTCTGTGTGTACCGAGAGTGGTGAAACAATCCAACCTTTGTGTGACCACAAACCATCAGAACTACCTTTGTGTCAGGGAAATGAGGACCTTGTCCCGTCTTCTTGCCCGGAGAGTGGACAATCAACTCTCTCAGGATCAATTAGTGACGGCCAAGGACTGGAACCGTCTCGGACCCAAGAAGGCCAGTCTGTGTGCGAGGCGTCGGCTCAGTCAGACAGCTCCGCCAGCGTCCCAGAGGCAGCCAGCTGCCCGAGCCGCTCCCAGCCCGAGACTGACAGCGCCATGGCTGCCTCCGGCACGGGCGCCTGCGACGCGAGCCCGACCAGCCAACGGGAGCTGGAGGAGACGGCGGCGCCTGACAGTGGCGCGTGTCCTGCCGAGCTCCCAGGCGAGCGCGACAACAACGTGACAACAACAGAGGGAGAACGCTCTGCAACAACAGAGGGAGAAGTCTCCAGAAGCCCCGAGGAGCTCGACTCCACATCAACGCAGCCCCAGAGACTGATGTCTAAGGAGACGCAGACAGAGATGCTGGAGGAGCCTGCTGCTGCCATGGCTCAAACTCAACCTGAGCAACAGAAAACAGAACAAGAGGAACTAACAGCTGTGGAAGGTAAGGGCCTGCTTTGTGACAAGATACAAAATATACTCAATATGTGTGTGAAATGCATAGTAGTGATTTGACAGCCAGTGCAGTTGCTCTGCTTATAGATAAAGCACAATTTCCTATATTTCAGACCCTAATTTAATGTAACTAATATCACCGATTAAGCCTACATCCTCAAGTGTGAAAAAAGTAGTTATTGTACTGTTAGGCCTAAAAACATATCTGCACCTTTCTACTTTTTGTTAATATCTCTTTTAGAACTGCTTAGTTTGTGGTGTAAACCCAAGGACTTTCATCTAATGCCAGTAGAGAGGATAATCATATAGTGATTAAACAAGGTTATGGCCTAAAATCTTGCCAGACTGTCAGTGGGCGTTGTGTTGTACTGTAATCTTTGAAAGCCAAAGACTTCACTGAGTGTGTTGGCCAACCATGTAGCTCACTGTGATCTAACATGTTGTCCTGTCCAGCTGCACAGGAAGAACAGGCAGCAGAGGTCGTGACAGGTGGCGACGAGGCAGCAGATGCTGCGCCCACTCTCGGTGCCACGGGCGGGAGCGACAGGCCGGCCGGCAGTCTGGAGCATCCTGGCGACCTGTCCTCTGGGGATGACCTCACCGCCGACAGCCAGGACGAAGCGCTGGACGGGAGGGCCAGCGCGGAGGCGCTGCGGAGCCAGGGGTCCGATTCCGACTCCGAGTCCGGCTCGCCTCCCTCTGGAGACCGAGCCTCCACGGGCCGGATCAAGAAGCCCCAGCGGCAGCACAGCTTCACCAAGTCCAAGTACAACACCGTCTCCTACCGCAAGATCCGCAAGGGCAACACCCGGCAGAGGATCGACGAGTTTGAGGCCATGATGAACTTATAGACTCCTTAAAGAATCTGCACTCACATATCCATAGGATGACGTGGGGCACCCAGGCCATGGGTAACAACCATCATGACTAACAAGTAATGATTATTCAGTTACTTGGGAACCAGGCAGACATAAAGATGTGCCCTTTGCATGGTGACAGATTGTTTTCGGATGTCAGTCTGGACAAAGATTTTCATCTGAATACTATTTATGTTAGTGGATAGGATTTAAGTATGTTACACAGCCTATGTAATATACTGAGCCGGAATTCAGGGTAGAATATGTTATATAAGGTAGAATAGGGATATACATAAGAGCAAAATGCTTATGCAAATGTTTAAAGAACCCTAAAGCCTGTAATCCTACTTGTGAGCATTAACATGAAGATTACAAATGGCACTAGATATAATTTGCCTGTGTGTGTGCTTTTTAGATACCATGTGCACTTTCAATACCTATGTTTGGGCTGACTAGAGAAAAACTGCAAACTGGGACATTCAATTCAATACTAACAAATGAAAAACCTAAATGACAATTTAATCTTCACTTCAAGCATTCAAGCATACAAAAATACTTTAACCATTGGATGGTTTTGTGGACGAAACATAAAATATTCCATGAGCACACAGAATCTTTCATAAAAATAGCAGTGACAATAGTTCCCTCTAGTGTCTATTTTGCTTACTACGACTGCTTACTTGTGAAATCATTACCTGACTGAGGGATATGAACAAATGTTAAATGTTTAATATTCTAATAATCTAATATTTTATTCTATCAAGAATATTCTTTGTTAACTGCCATTTCTTAGTATCACACTATCCTCAAAAGTTAATAAGGTCTTGAGGATAGTCAAAGCACATATTGTACTGCAATACTGAAAGCAAGAACAATACTAGAAAAAATCACAAGGCACTATGGTTTAATAGAGCCAGCTTTCTGAGAGTGTTCTCCTCACACTGTAAACATTTTGATTTTCAGAGAGATTCAGGAAAGTGTATGTGGTCTTCTTTCTGTTAGCCGTTCCAGTACCACTATCCCTCAAACTGTTCTTATACTGTATATACACATCAGAGAACTGTTTGCCTAATGTGAAAAAAAAACAAAAACAATATTGCTTTCAAATGTAAACCCTTGTAAAACCCTTGAAAAAATCACTACCACAGATTTGTGAAACATTTGTGAAAATTCACTAAAAGAAGTAAGTTGACCCCAACTCCCAAAAATCTGCAAAAACAAAAGCGGTCACTCAGACCGTAGCACTGCTTTGAATAACCTCTCATTGTGGGGAGAGGAGTAAAAGCAGAGGCCTACATGCACACGGCACAGTCCCAACATTACCCGATATTACCACCGTGTAATTATACCAGTAGCGTGCATACTTCACTGACATTGGAGAGCTGTCTTTTGGTAAGAGTGAGGAAATGGCTCAGCAGAAGAAAAGAAAAATACATCTCTTTGTGTTGGCAGAGAGATCCACCAGTGTATGTATGTATGTATGCAGTCCTTAAAGTCACTGAGCATAGTAGTGCGTGAACTGCCACTTCTGAAGATCGCTGCCAGAGAAGCAGTCCCTCGCGTAGATCCCGTCCCCTTTGGAGCTGGCCTCCAAACACAGACGCCGGGGAGTGCTCTCCACAATGATGTGCTCGGCCTGCAGAGAGAGGGCAATGTGTTACGTTTACATGGACAGGTTTTTTTTTTTTTTGTCATCCTGATAAAACTATTCCGGTTGAAAAATGTGTGCCATCAGTTTACAAAGTGTACGTTCTTAAGCGCTTTAGAATCTTTGATCGGAATGGCCGTTGTTGCCTACTTATCCTTGAGATGATACAGCAAACAATCCGATTGACCATATACTGTACATGCCAGTTCAATCGGAATAGGAACGGAATACACCACCTCTTTCATTAGGTGGGTTAACATGGACAATTCTGTTCTGATTAGAATCAGAATAACAGCTCAATCGTTTTAGAAATTACACACATAAACACCTTGATTGGAATAAAACTGCCGAGCCAATCAGAATTTTAATCAGAATGAAAGAAATGGTGTATACCGTTCCGTTCGGACAGAAATGTATAGGGTATAGAAGTCTCCATGTAAGCCTACTGTACAGACACTGTCTGTTCATCTTATCTTTGCACTTCTCTTCGAAGGTTATTCTGTCGCACCCAGATGTCTAACAAAATTCTACTGCAGCTTTTCAAACACAAATAACATTCAGCATTTGGCATTTTTCCCCCACCATGTGATAAGAAATGCAAATCAGGACATTTTAAAACAAAACACCATCATACATTAGACATAACATTTTAGGTTTAAGTTTTAAGAGTTTGGGGGGCTACACATGGGGTAAATAAAACAAAGACTGAAAAACCCCTGTCATGCGGAGAACATACCATAAGTTTATTAGTGTTGATAAGCCAGCGCTGCTGGGCTTTGCTGTTGTCACATGGCTCCAGAGAGACAGATTTGCCCAGGCCCTGCGGCACCACACACAGGCCCTGCTGTCGGATCAACCTCAACCAGGTGTAGTTAAAGTGCTGGTTCTGGATCAGACGAGAGGAAGGGGTCACCGAAGCCACAAGCAAACAACTGCACTGATAGTACTGTTACATTGGTCCTCATTAGAATAAGTAGTAAAATAATAAATAATAAAAGTCATAAAAAATGGCTGCTTAATATATGATATGTTGTTGAGAAGTGTATGCAAACAGACAGTAAAACAGTAATATACCTACAGTACAAAAGAATCTGCGTTGTCAGAGCGCTGAACTCTAAATTACCTGGTTGCTGAGATCACAGGTTGCAAAAGCAATGGTTCTGTTCTGTATGGCCAGACATTTTCTAGTTCCAAGATTGAAAACCTGGTGGAATGAAATGGTGGTCATAGTACGCAATGACTCAACAGAGGGGCTAACAACAGTAAAAGGAAGTCCTATCATGAGAGAGGGCGTGATGACTTTCAAATCTAGAAAACAAGGCCTTCGCCAAATACAGTCAAGGCTACAGCACAGCACTGCCACAGTTGGTCTTGTTGTCCGAGATAAGGACCCTTTGTTTGAAAAAAAAAAGTGACACTGGCTCTTTGTGCTCATAGATGTGTTACACGCACACCAGATGCAAATAAACAACGACATGGACTGCTGCTAAAAGTAACAGAAGTCCATGCACAATGTGGAAAACAAATGTTGTGACAATAATTTAACACAATTATTTTGGGCCCTTACCAGTCCCTCTGCTTTGACTAGCGGAGCATCCATGTCTGGGTAGATGTTGTCCAAGTACCACTTGAAGCTCTTGCACTTGAGCTTCTGCCTGAGCTGCATCTGCTCTGTGAGGTTCCCGATGTCGATCACAGATTTGTCCAGCAGGTGGTGGTAGCCGTGGCCGTAGAACAGCTCCTTGTACTCGTCCAGCCACACCTCAGCCACCCGGGCCAGGTTGCGCTCCACTGTCTTCTGTCGGTCTTTGGGGAACTTGTAAGGGTTCTGGCCGCGGAAGATATGACCCACTCTAGAGCAGGGGATTATCTCAATCTCTCCTCCACACATCCAGATCTGGACAAAATGACATCAGTGAGGAAAACAGGCGCACTAGCCACAGCCCATACTGGTGTCATATAACAAACATAGAAAGTACCTTGAATGAAATTCAAGGTATGAATGAAACATGAAAGTACCTTGAATGAAATTTCCATGTTCTCACCACCCCACACATCTAGGCCTGGGTCATAAGATCCCAGCTCATAAAAGTACTTCTTATCGATAGAGAAGAGACCTCCTGCCATAACAGGACACCTAGGAAACAAATGAGATCAAAATAGATTCAACATATATCTTGTACCATTATTCCAGGTCATTCATGTCAAACTAAGTTTTCATTAAAGTTCTAAATTCCCACTGAACAGCGCACAAACAAAAAAATGGAATGAATGTTACCTGAGGGGATCCCGGTCCTTCATGTGGTTCTTCTTGATAACATCTTCAGGCAGGGTGCTCCACCCAAATACCAAGGGCCATTTGAAAATGCCTCTTTGGAAATTGTCAACCTGGACGTAACTGCACAAAAAGGACAAGCGATGTCTCCATTAAGTGAATTGATGAACAGAATTGTGGTCAAATTTCAAAGATATGCAAATAACAAAAGCACATCTCTGCAACGCTTTCTATGTTTATCTCTTGTTACCTCATGTCTTTGTCACTAATGACTTCAATAACCGGACAGGCAACTTTCCGTCTGTCCAAGTAAACTCTTTCAAGCAGGGGTTCCAACCAACCTATATTGCACTCAACGTGAGAGTCCAGGAAGGTTAACACCTCACCTGAAAAAAAAAAGAAACACTCTACATTTAAAGTGACGGGTAAATTAAGAGAAAGCTTTGTTGCTAAAGCTTCAGAATTCCAGGGAGCTCAAAGAGGAAATATCTATCTATATTTGCATTCTCATTTGCTTGTGAGTGTAGAAGAATTACCAGTGGCCTGCGCAGCCCCAGCAAGCCGAGCTCTAATCAAACCCTCTCTCTCCTTCAGACGGATGATCCGCACCTTAGGAAACCTGGCCATGTAGGCGTCTAATGGCTCCTTCAAGTAGTCTAGGGGGAAGAAAGCACACGTGGAAACTCAGACTTTCCGCTTCGTCTAATACATCAATAGAGGTTGTTCACATGTGTTCTTAGAGTTCATATGTGGGTCAAACATATGACCTACCTTTCGTGCTGCAGTCATCTACCAGGATGATCTCCTTGAGTAAGTGTGGTGGGGAACGATTGATCACACTATGAACTGACCTCAGCAATGTGGACCACACCTCGTCCACAAAGCAGAAGATCACACTTGTGGTTGGCAGCTTATCATGAACCATATTCTCAGAGCACCTAAACCAAACAATAACCTTAACTCACTTGACAAACAAGAAAAACAAAAAACAACACCACCAATTATGGATGCTCTTGCCATACTCACAACGCAGGGCGGGTGTCTGGGATCGATCTGTCAACAGGGATCTGCTCGCTCAGGTACACATTAAAATGACCTTCGTTCCAGCGGTTCTGCACCTCCTGCTCTTTGTCCTTTGGTACAGCTGCGGCTTGTCCAAACTGGCCCACCGCTCGGGCATCCCGGGGTTTCAGGGTCACATCCAAGGCCATTACTTTATGGAGTCCTCCTTTTTCTCGATCTGTTTTAACTTGGTTGGGTTCCACCTTCTGAACCATGTGCTGAGGAGTGAGCTGGATTTGGGTTTTCATGGGGTGAAGGTCACTCTTGTTTAGTGACCCTGTGTTCTGTTGGGCATCGTTGAGAACTGCTACAACCTGTGAGTCAGGTTTAGATTGTACCTTGGTATCATTTTTGGACAGCTGCTCTTGTAGGCTTGGCTTAGCAGCTTCAATGGCCTTTTTGTGAGAGCTGGCTTTGGTGTTTTCTTTATTTTTCTCCTTCTTGTTTTCTTCTTTCTTGGTTTCTTCTTGTAGTAATGTTGCAATGGCATGTCTATCTTCCTGAACACCAGATGGCGCTTTGGTTAATTTGGGATCTTTGGCGTTTGTCAAAATCACGTTCTGCGGGTTGTCCTTCGCTACTGCGCCTTTAATAGTTTGAGTTACTGCTTTAGGAAATCTGACTTTGTCCGAGTTTGACATATTCATTGTTTTGGAAACATTCAAAGTTGCTTCCTTGTGACTCCTCGCGACTTCATGTCCATTTAAACCTTCAGCCACATGTTTTACATTAACTTTTTTGTCACTCTTCGGTGAATGTAATGTGACGCTGTCGGGTTTTACGTTTGCAACATTCTGTGCAACATTGTGTTCCTTTATTCCAGGCTGAGGCTTCTGCCTCTTACGATACACTTCAGCAATATTCTCGAATTTCTTTGAATCTTTAACATCATTCCCCAAGTCCACAGGCACTTTCTGCACTGGATGTTTGAATCCTATTCTGTTTTCTACATGTGTTCGGCGCGTGGCTTGTCTTCTAAAAGCCGCCCTTTCTTTAACAACAAGCTCTTTCAGCAATTGACTGTTGACATCATTCATAGATAATCTAAGTGCAGCCATGTCAAAAAGAAGCCAAATTACAGACGCCACGAAAACGAAGGCGAGAACCCTCCCACTGCCACGAAAGTATTTCCTAATCTTCATTTTCACTGTACATTTAATAAGCAAAATAGGCTAATCCAACTCCCTCAAACAGTGATTTCTGTTCTGCAAAACTTCACTCCTACCTTTGAAGACATGTCTGCGTGGCATTGCACTCTGGCCAGTGTACGTAGACCTATACTCAAACGCTCCTTGAAAATCACAGAAAGACGAAAAGTTTTGGCACTCGATAAGTTATCCAGAGAGGTAGCAATCTGTTGAGTGGTAAAATTATGTTCTGTACTGACTTAATAGCTACCTCATGGGGCTCCGAGTTGTTCTTGAACTGTTGCATAGTAGGCTACACTAGTTTGCCCTGCATTCCACATTCGCAGTTTTCCATTCCTCTTATGGCGTGAGCCATTTAACATTACAGACTATGCAGCATATCGATCTTAATTATTCTGCCATATATCCACAGCCAAGGAAGATTTCCCCTCTGAATGGTGCCAGTCAGTCATAGGTCAGTGACTCAAGAAGGCAGTTCCTGTATTTACGCAAGAAGTCCGCCTCGGGAGAGTACCACGTAGGACATGTAAAGTATGCTTACTATACAGACGCGTGGAAGTAGGAGTGGCAGAGTCAACAGAAATATAACCTGTCGACATGTGTATATCATGGCGCTGGCTACAATATAGTAGGCCGGAGGAGGAGAGGTAGGCTACGAAAGAACACGCAATCTTATCATAACTTTTTTTTGCTTACAGTCCCATAAACCAGTGTGCCTTTCTTTGAGTATGTGCGCGCTCGGGCGGGAGTGTTTTTTGAAGACAAGGTGGAGAGATGTCAGTTCAAAGTTAACCGAAAGAGAAATTATTATTTACCAGCATTGGGGACAAATACATAATAATTTACTTTCCCCAATTTAATCATTGGGGAAAGAAACATCATTATTTCAAGTTGATACCTGAAACCTGTCCTCCTGAGGCCCTCCTGTCCATGAGAGGGGCTTACTCCCCCAGTATGGAGCTTTTGGCAGCAATGTGGGTGCCCTTCAATGAGTATGCCTTCATTTTTATGTAGCCTACGTGAATTGATTGGCCTCAGGTATTGCCTGAAGGCAACAAAATGTCCAGCTTGCTTACAGATTTGCAGTCTTATTCCCCCCCATGAAAATAATCAAATTGATGTCCATGGCTAAAAGCAGCAGCTTCTGCAAGCTAAGGTTAATGGAATTAACCTATGCTGCTGGTGAAAAAAAACATCTTAAAACTTGTTTGTAGCAAAATTGTATGAAAAATAATCCTATTGACATGAAAATGTATACCCTGCCCTGCCAGTGATTCTGTTTATGTCCTAGATTAGTTGACTGAATGGGAGACGTCACAGGAGGCTAATTTCTATGATGAAGGTGACAGGTAATGTCAAATTCACACAGACACATGTGGGATGGTCCCTGTGTAGTCAGTATTGTATCTTTGCAACATGCTAATCAGACTCTGGAATTGAAATTACAACAGTTGGTCTGTAATTTGCATAGAGGTCATGTTTTGCTAATATGTCTCTTGTTGAATCAGACAGCCAGCAAGATTATGGTTAAATCTGACCCACTGACATTTTCAGCTTCAAATTATGCACAATGTGTGAATTAAATTAATTAGAGAATTCATTAAGAAATATGGCTTGCGGAAATGAGTGTAATATTTAGTTATGGGAGGTAATTTTCTTTCATTGTTGAGGCTAATTTGTTTCATAACATTTCCTCCGGTAGTTTCTCCCCATGTTAACTATGATGTATGTAATTTGTTAACACTTTAATTAATTATGATAAAATTTTACTGAATGTACTGCTTGTGTGGACAGATGGTTCCCATCAGGGAGACCTTTGGACAATTAGTTTGAAATCAATTACTTCCCCCTTTTTTTTCTTTGTAGCACATCTCAGCCGTGTGAGGAAAGTGTGCATGAAACTTGCAGCAAATTCACATTATGGCCAATGATCTGCCATTCTTCTTATACATATGAAAGTGCACTGAATGAATCTGACATTTTAATAGCTGTTGGTAAGCTCCAGGGACTAACTGGCTAATTTTTCCATTCCGGAATGGCTACAATGAGACAAATCCATTGTATGCCTTTTGCATGTTTTAACAGTGACTGTGAATGCAGCTGGCTTTTTAGTCACTCACCTGCTCATTTGCAAGGATCACTCACACCTAAGAAGCCAAGGTGAGGAAGCATTATCATGCATTTCGATGAAGTTGTGAATTAATCTGTGTTGTTTGAGGATGTGAAAACTTGTTTATAGTCAATAGATGTCTACATTATTGCTCAATGAAACAGTTTTGGGTAGAATCTCTCAATAGTCAGTAGCTCAAGTGAAAGAAAGAGGATGGAGAAAAAGCAGAGGTCTGAATATCTGAGTTCAGACAAACAGCCCCAAATTCATTAAGTTTAACACAAGAGGCTTAGTGTTTCCAGTGTTATCTAGCTGCAATTTGATCAATCACAATGTCAGTGAATTATTTGTGCAGTATTTCTGAGTCAGTAGATAGGGCTCTGATGAAAGAAATTGATATTGTTTTTCAACAGTTCAGTACTGCTTTGAAGCCACAAGATGGAGCCTTTGTTCTTTTTATCTTGTTAGTGAGGCCTTTGATGTGAAGGTCAGAGTCATGCTTGGGCCATCCATATTTGATTCGGATTTTACAGAATTAAAACAAAAAAATGACATTTACAAAAGTTATATCATCCTGAAACAGCTGCTTTAAGAACACCAGGAAAATATCATATTTGAAAGACATGTTGAGTGCAGTATCTGCAAAACGTCAGCTGATACCAAGATAATTGTACAAGTTGTGATATTTGAAATGTGTGTAATGGTGCAGTTTCATATTAATTTCAGCAGACATATACCAAACTGTACTAAATCTGTAATGAAAATGATAATTGAGAGTCTTCTTTAAATGTTAATATTGTTTATATGTTTAGGGAAAAGGGAGAGACAGTGTGAAGAGTATAGCGACAGCTCATATATAGGGACACGGTTGGTAGTAAGCGGTAGATCAGTGGCTGCTCTTAAGCCAGTGCTCTGTGTAAAAAATCACTATCAGTTTGAAACCAGTGGCCGCCTGGCGTGGCACCAGGACCAAATGTCAGAATGTAACGGCTCTCTGGATGCGGTGGCACAGAGTGGACATGGAGCCTGCTGGCACCCCCAGTGCCCTGCAGCTAGTCTCTGGCCCTCAGGCAGCTCTGGGCCCCACATGCTCTCAAGTGAAAAGTTTCACCAACTCGCACTGTCAATAAGTCACTGTAGCTGCACCTCATGGGTTGCTGTGTGTGTGAGTAAGTGGCTGGTTCATTGCAATGTCTCGTTTTTATTCAGAGGTACATGTATTGGTGATTTTGATTAAATAGGAAAACAATGCACTGCTGTGTGGAATATTGTAGAACTGTGTGTGTTTAAGTCATGCTGAAACACAAATTGTGTTTGATTTATCAAAATCTATCTGCATCTCACTTCTGTTGCTTTAGTCATTCTTCTCTGTGAGAAAGTTCTGTGCAAAGATCATTAACCACTAGCATGAAAAAAAAGAGAAAGGTATACAGGGTGGGAGAGAGAGAGAGAGAGAGGTGTTTATGTGTGCGTCAGAGAGACAGCCCCGGATCTTTTAAAATGAATGCAGGAAGACACCCAGTTTTCAGGAACTTGACTTCTTTTGTTAAATTTGTATGAGGCCTATTGGCAAACACGCCTTTTTATTATCTCAACCGCACAATGGCGATGAGCGCACATTGTATCTAAATTAACTTTCTCTGTTCCCCCCGTAAATGAAATCAATTCCAGCCTTTATGTTACTTTTCATATGGCTTTTGTCTTGTTGCGGAATCTTTTCTCTTTCTCCTCCATTCATCTGTGTTGCCCTTTCCTTGATCTGATAGCATTAAACATATAATTAAGTCATAAAGGAGGGAACTGATGAGTGGAGCAGATGGTAATTGCGTCCTACATTTGAATGAAATGATATGCATTGCTACAATTTACAGCCTTCGGCTCATATTTTATTCAGCAACCTTTTATCTCTTTTCCCTCCGAATTATTCTGCAATAAATTTAGCCATCTTATCAATAGCCAGAGTGATAGTGGCAGGAACATAGAGCGGAGGGAGAGAGAGAGAGAAGGGAGAGGGGAAAAAAAGAAAAAAGGGGGGGAAAATGAACCTCCAACATTTTATGCTATTTAAAATAATTTTCCATAATAAAGGACTTATCAGAGTCAGTCTATCACGGTGAAGGGCTGGCTGGTCTTGTTTCTTGTAAGTCTTCTTCTGGTCTGTTGACAGCGTGTCACTCTCTTCCTGGTTTTCACTAGACTTGTCAGGAGACTGGAGGGAGAGTTCCGGAGCCTGCCTCATCGGAGACTCATAAACACGAGACAGTCATTTGGACCGAGACCAAGGCATTCCATCTCGGTGCTCTTAAGCACTTGTCAGAGGTACATTAAGTTGCACTAAACATGCCGGTTTGAACTGTTTCCGAGGAGATGAGAGGGTCGTTTGGTGCCATATGCTTGTCCTCACTACATCACTGAGCCTCCCACAGATTTATATCAGCCTGCGTGCCTGATCATTTTAACGAGGGCTTTTTGTTTGTTCTTCCTGGTGAATGGTGCGAAGTAACATTACTATAAAATGAGACAAAACAGCAAAAAATCTGGCCAATGATAATTATGTTCTTTATGACATTTCTACCAAAAACCGTAGAATTCAAAGGTATGTTTTTGCATGTATGTTTTGTATGTATATCTAATTTATTCATAGATGTATAGCCAAAAGTCAGTCCGTTCATATGGGAAAAGATGAAGATATGTGTGAAAATAGAATAGGCATGTGGATCGATACAGACATGCTAACGCCATTTCTACTAGTGCAGTGTTTTGGGGAGTTTAAAAAGTGCCCACCTGACTCTTCTGTCACAGCACAAATATTGAGTGTGAGAGAATTAAGTGTTGGGAGTGTCATGCCACATGAAGCACTTTTTTACCGTCTGTGGAATGACTGGGAGACAGCCATCAGTTCTGTTGGCTCAGCAGTCCCTGTGTTATTTCCGAGCGAGATTTCGGCTCCCGATGTGATATTGGATGATAACGCTGTCCAATATGAGGCCCTCTGCACACAGTGGATCTCCAGTGCGCTGTATTTTCATGGCATAACATTGGTTCATCATTCACACTGTCCCATACACCAGGGTCTGCTTGTTAGATATGCCCTTTTGCTGAATGAGACACTACCTTTTGATATTATTTGAAAAGGAAGTGAAAACGCTGTTAGTGTTAAGCTGTGCTACAGTCAGCAGACTTGCTTGTCGTTTAAGCCAATTTTTGTAAAGGATTATCCACTCGGGCTCCCCGGAGACTCCCCCCTCCAGCCCTGCTATGCCGCCTGTCTCCACTGGTGCTCACTTCCACCTGACAGTCCTCTGCCTATTGTAGCCAGCGCATATATCGCCACCGAGCCAGAGAAGTGAGACGCTATTACATATACATTTGAAAGTATGCTGGAGTGACTTTTGACACAGTGCTTCATTTTCCTCGCCTTTCTCTCTCTCTTCTGCTCTGTGGCTAATAAAGTGGTGTACTGTACAGTAGGGCTTGTGTAATACTGGAAACTTTTTTTTTTTTTTTTTTTGGCTTCCAAATTCGGTGCCGGTGGGATGATGCCAGGAAGGTCTATGGGTGCCATTGACATGCTCTCCTCCCCATGCTCCCCAGTGCAGTGCTGGCCGTGGCTGATACTTGGGGATGGGACGGGCAAAAGGGGAGCTGATATAGGTTTAATTCTCCTGCTCCCACAACCTGCCAAGCACCACTGCATGCCAGCTGGAAGGCTTATACCAAAAAAGGAGGGGTGGTGAAAAATTAACCGGCACATAGAGCGGTGCACACAGCGCGTGCAGACACACACACACACACACACACACATGCACACACACCGAAATACACAGAGGCACGCACAAACATACTGTACACATCCAGAGAAGATAGGTCTGAGGAGTTGCTAGGTGCCTCAGAATTGTATTGTGCACCTGGGGCAGTTAACGTTTAGTCATGGCACGGGTCCATTACCTTTAAGTACAAGTGCTTATGTTTTGCCCGTCTGCTTTTACTGCCCCTCCAGCTGCAGGGAGGGAATCCACTCCGGGTGACTTGCTTGTATTTATTGATGCCTCTTGAGTTTCCTCTAGCCAGTAATAGACTATAAGGGGGGTTGGGGGCCACGGAAAAGAAAAGGATAATGCGTTTGATCGATCAGCATGAACAAATTTCATTTGCGGGATCAATAACAGTTTACAGTTGACAGAGCCAAATAACTACATTTATTTCCTCCGTGTGATTGAAGGTTCCTCGCGTGGAGCCAAGGATCGGCGGCGGCTCAGGCCGCGTCTGTGTGAGCGAGCAGGAGACCCCTTCTGCCGTGTTATTGCCAGCAATCTGTATTTAAAACTAATATCAGTGGCCCGAGTGGCTGGGGGCTAAATACAGCCAGCCAATCTGGTACATACAGTATGTGGTGTTTTTTTGTGTTCTTGCTGAATTAGAATGTGAGAAATAGCAATTCCTGTACTTTTTCCTCTCCGGATAGTGTGTGTGTTTTTTTCCCTCCTCCTGTTGTGGAGTTTGGCCGTGGGTAGAATGATTGGATTTTGTGTTTTGTATGTGAAGAATGGGTTGTATTAGGTTTTTTATATGGCTGGAGCATATTACAGAGACTGATGTGGGGGTATGGCGACCATAGAGTGGCATGTGAAAGCAAAGAAGGCAATGCGCTCTACCCTGCATAACCTTTGAGATGAGGGGTGGTGAGGGGCTGGGGTGGGGTGGAGATGGGGATGGGGGGGTCGTATGTGTTCCTGGTTTTCACCCCCCCCCCCCCCAATCCTGAAAAGCCCTGCAGTCATAGGAGTCCTTGCTCTGTGACATACGCTTATCAGCCAACCCTGTACCTTCAGCGCGGCCACTAAACAACAACGGATGGCAAGTCCACTTGGATAAACATTTACCAGGCAAGGTAATGCTGCAGGCAAGAGTGGGGTTTTGCCCAGGCCCAATGCAGAGTAACCTTCAATGTTGGTTTGACTATTGCTCTGAGAGAGAGAGAGAGAGAGAGAGAGAGAGAGAAAGAGAGAGAGACCAAGTTCACAGTGTGCACAGTCTATTAAGACCTGTTAATAGAATTGATTTTGCTTTTGAGACTTGGTTAATATAAAGATGATTATCGGTTCGTGTAACTGAAGATGAGGATTACATTTCCTAAACTACTGTAGGCTCCTTTTCTCAGCATATAGTGGTCAGAGGTCTCTCTAAAGAAATGTCATATCAAGCGAGAGAAATATTCTGAAACTAAATGATATTCAATTACCCAGACTGTCCATGCCGCTTCACACAAGATTCAGGCTTTCAAAGTGATACTTAACATTGACTGAGTTCTAACTCAGCAAAAGGTTTATCAGTACATTTTCTATTTCTTCCTTTGTTTATTATTAGATAATAAACTGTTTAGATTTAACACAATCAATATTTAGCTGTCTGGATTAGATATAGTACACTGATATGTTTTAAAAGAAAACCCCATAACCTTCTATTTTAATCAAACTCCTTTCTACATGCTATACACCTTATGTAAATCTGCATATCATCAAGATGGTTCACTGGGTTCGTTTTGCATAAATACAACATAAATGCGATATATGATCGGATGACGTCACAGTTGGGCAGAAGCTCCGACACCCACAGCCTCTGGTCTGCCAGAGCGCCGGCTGGCTGCCTGGACTCAGAGGAAGCGAGCCGCCCGTGTGGGGGGGACGGGGGGGACTGGGGGGGGGGGACACTAACGCGCGCGGTCCCATCATATTTGTGTTTGGCACAGGTTGGGGAAAGGGCTGAGATGCATATTGTTTGTGTTCATTTGAATAAGGACAAATGTCAGATTTCCATGGCTGCAGGCTGCTTGCATGTTAGATGATCAACTCTTTGGGGCCTCTGGATGTGGGGTCAGTGCTGGTGCTTCCAGGTCAGTGTCAGCGCGCGGCGGTTTGGGGCCATCGTTGACCTTTTGACAGAGTGCGAGGAGACATGCCTGCTCTCCGGGCAGGAATAATCACTTCACGCTCCGCTCCCAGCCATGCCCACCTCCACTAATTAAAACGTTTCGGCACGCAAAATGGGTCCAGAAATAAGCATTTTGGAAATGTTGAATTTTCTAAGTTCTGTTGCTTTTATGTTTTGATTTTCTTTTTTTTTTGAATGATTTATTATAAAAATGATTTAAATCAGAAATGAGAAGGATGTTGTGAACTGGTTGGATAACTAAGACTGAGATGGGCTTAGTGTGTCACTTGTACATCCACTGTGTGTTTTAGTGCAATGTCAGTTAGACCATACAGTGAATTGAAAAGATGGGCAGAGATTTAATTATTATGTGAAAATATTTCGATATATTTAGATATACATTCGAATGTACTCTTCTGAAATTACAACCAAGCAACCAAGATGTGACTTAGAACATAACTGGTTACGTGAATTTGCACCAGATAGAGTTCAAGTGGAACAGCTATTCTGCTATCGAAGAGCAGATATTTTATTTTACATAAGAACAGAAGAAATTGTATAGGGTTAGATTTTAGAAGTTGCCTTGGTGTAAAAGTTATGTTGGGTCTGAAGATGTATCTTGAAGCTTTGAGAGTATATTAATAATCAGAAAAAAACATTGTTTTTTATTGGGATTTGAGAAAATGTAGTTGGAGGGGAAATTGAATAATTTAGGTCTTATCTTAGTTCATTCAGTCTCAAGTGACCATTTTGCCAATACACAGGACAGCAGACAGAAATGTCGGCATCTTGATGCCTTGCTTGCTAATGTTATCCATTGTGGTTTCAGAAGGAATGAATGACAATAGACGTGTTTTAACAATACTAATCAAGTTAATATTTTATCAGGTTTATCAGATATTTCAACAGATGCATGAATTTCACTGCAAGTCATCTATTTGTACAAATATTTCTAAGCTTGCTAACTATTTGGAGTGGTGTATATATATTTAATATAATTTTATGTATATTTAGTAGAACTGAAAGTGGATCACGATTTGTGACACAGATTGAAATCTTTATGTAATCATATAACATTATGTAATCAGATTCTAATCAGATGAATAACTCACTGCTGCGATGATAGTTACAGTAGTGTAGAGTATAGATAGGATGCATGTCTACGGAAAAATTTGATGCGATGATATTGTTAAGACAATGTTACTGTAATGTAACTAGATAGTCCTGGTTTTCCTGATGGCCCTGATCTTCCACAGAACAAATGTATCCAGACCAAATACGAACCGCATCCTTTGTGGATGCTGGCAGCATTAGATGATTTCCTATTTGATGAAAACATTTCCGAGCGATATAGCTCCTGCTGAGGAGATCTAAATAGATTCAACTGGACATCATGAAGTGAAGGTTCTCTTCAGTGAGGAGTGTAGGCTGGAATGTTAATACCATTACCATGCTTGGCAGCTCTCTGTGGGCTAGCATTAGCTTGTGAGCATCTTGTGGCTTTGAGCTTCGCTGAAGGTTACTGGAAGGTCCACCTTTTGTCCTACTTGGCAGTTCTGTTTTGTTGACATTGGTGATTCGTGTTTTTCATTGCAGTACACACATTGGTGCTACTTTTTGTTTGCATGTTTTCTTGGATTCTTAGATTGTTTCAATAAAATGTGTCTTTGCAATAATATCTATATGGAATAATCCATAAAGCTATAACTGCAGGTTGACTAATCAGATTAAAATATTAAAGTAGTTCAACTTTGATTAGGTTCCCTGATGAATTTTAAATTAGGCTACTCTCCCAGCAAACCCATAACAGAAAAGGCTGGTACTTTAGCAGTGGTGCTTGTGTTTAGTGTTGCTTGATGCCAAGGCTCCCTCAAATATCCCAATTAAGTCAGATTTTATAGACAAACTATTAACCGCTGCATTAACAAAATGCTGATGACTATCAAGTGCTGTAATGCTTAATGTTAGTCAGTATATTTAATTAATTAGTTACCGTAGCTTAATGTCTAGCAATGGCATGCATAATTGTGAGTAGTGAAGCATTTGATTTTATGTAATCTCTTCAGAATCACAGCACAGGCTGTAGGGCGTCCTGTGCTTATGTATGTGGATGTGAGGCGGCGTTGTTGCCTAACCATAAATAAGGTGGCAATGCACTGATCTATATGATACATGCACATGCAGGGAGAATGTCAACATGGACTCCTGGGCTAATAATGTAGACTGCAGCCCAGGCAAGACTTTAACTTTGAGGAAAATGCTACATCAGCAGCTGCTGACTAAATTCGAGAGGTTAGTAAAAGATGAGTGTTGCTTTCCTCCTACAGTAGCACAGTTTTGGTCGTATCCTTTCATTTGTCAAATACTTTGCCCTCCTTTGGTGCTCTTGACAAAAAGCTGGCATCTGAGGGGTATACAGCAGCCAGTGCCAAACTAAAAGAAATCATTCAAATCTGTAATTTTTCCAGGGCCAAGCGTATTCTTGGTGCAAGGAAAAAAATAATGCTTCCAGCTTCCCAGCTGGTGTCTTGAAAGTGTTTACAAGACATAAGTAAATGCATCTCAGAATGCCAAAGGCCTAGATGTTGAGAGCAGGGTGTTCCATTATTAATTAAAATACAAGTCTCCGTCTCCCCTGCCTTGCTTGTAGCCCATGGGTATACAGCACCGCACACTTGATTGAATCAGGTACCAGCAGCTGAGGCATTTGGTGTTTTGCGCTTGAAGGGATAAAAGAAATTTGAGCTCAACCCTGCAACTTCACGCAGGAGGGATTTTTTTTTTCCTTTTCCGGGAGACATTGTAAGCTGTCACCAGGAGCGGAGGAGTTAAAATGTGCTTCTTCTGCCTGGGTGGGAACCATTTCCATTTATTTTCCTATTTGTGTGACAGGGACGTGAAAGCTTGTGCTCCTGAGGAGTTTTTGATCTCTTAGTCATGTTGCGTGTGTAGATGTTGTCAGTCTGTTCTGTCTGGGATAGTGCAGCTTTTGCAGTATTTCAGTCAGTCGTGCCCCTTAACATAATGTTTGGTTAGGTGATGTTTGATCGTAACTGAATGAAATCTGATTTATTTTTGAGAATCTTTCTAAAGGCTTAGGGTACTTTCAGGAAAGGATACTGTCTATTTGGTTTAATGTGGCATATTGAGATAATGTTACAATGTGTCATTATATATAAATAATTATTTGATATTGGAAAAATTGAGTGTTAATGATGCATGACTGGAAACTGTAGAGGGAGCTGTTGGATCTGAATAAATGTCAAATCTGACAGAGTTGTCATATTTCATATTTCAAAGCTATTTACTCTTATCTGCAAAAAATATATCACTCCTTGGTACATGCTGAAAGATCTATTGATCTGTTTTCCCCAATGTAACATTATCAGGAAAACATGCAGTAGCATCGAAAATGCTCTGTAATTCAATAGGGCCACTCAGAATAAAACTGGACTCTTGGTGCAGCTCCTTATGGATCTTTACCCAGCCGGTCCCATTAGATTTAATATTACAAGCCACCGCATATGCGCCTCAGTCTATCAATCCAATCAATGGCTAAAACAGGGCTCCTCTGGCCACGGCTATCATGCTGTGGCCCCGCCGTATTGACCTGCGCCGTGAGGGAACTGTTTCCAAGTCCCCCAGTCCTCCAACTCATTATTGCTGCTAGTTTGTGTCATGGATATGGACAGAAAAAAAATCTCCATTAGTCTCTCCTCTCGCTCATTAGAGGCCTGTGCTACAGAGCTGCGAAAATGTAATGTTATAATAAGGAGTGTGACAGAATGAAGGCACTTGTAATTGGTTTTAATGCTGGGAAGGCAGAGGTAATCTAGCACAGCACTGGACAGAGGGGCTCATTATGGGGAACAGGATGCACCGTGTGGCTCCACACTCATTCAGCATCCCTGTACCCTTACACTCTGTCCTTCACTGGAGGATGGCTTCATTTCAGCTCCTCTTTTGCTCTCTCTCGCTCTTTCTGTTCTTTCTGTTCATTCTTTCTTGTTTCATTCTTTCTTCTGTTCATTCTTTTTTCTTTTCCTTCTCCTTATTTCTCCTGTCTTTGTCGATCTTTATGTTTTCCATTCTTTCTCAGTTTCATTTCACTTTCTTTCCCCTGTATCTGTCTTTATGTTTACTTTCTTCTTTCTTTCTTTCTTTCTCTCTTTCTTTCTTTCTTTGTGTCCTCTTTACTTTCTCCTCTCCTTCCCCTCCTCTTTATTTCCCTCTCCTTCTCCTCCCCCTTCTTGATTCTCATTGACCTCCAGTCAGGCTCAGTTAGATCCAGTCCAGGTCATGGTGTGGGGATGGCTGAAATACCAACGCCCGCCCTAGGCTTTTACATTTCCTTTTATGCTCCAGGTAGTGGGCGCCGTGTGCAGGAGGAGAGAGAGGCAGGGAGGCAGGGAGGCAGGGAGGCAGGCAGCCACGGTCTCCTCTCCGTGGCCTCTCTTCCCTGGGCCAGGACCCACTGGTTCAATTTCTGCTGTCACAAGCAGATCGTGCGGGGTTAATTATGTCTTAATCCAGGGGAGCTCCCGATATATTAAACAGCACAGCTTCTAATAGCATGTAATGAATTAAAATATAGCGCCGCCACGTAATATATGAGCTGAGACAAGCTAAGAGCCTTGGCTTGTGTGTGAAGTGTGTGTGTGTGTGTGTGTGTGTGTGTGTGTGTGTGTGTGTGTGTGTGTGTGTGTGTGTGTGTGTGTGTGTGCCGGGGAGGGGTGTGTGTCTCTCTGTTCTTGAAAAAAAAAAAACAACGCATGAAAACCATTTGAGTGTGAGGGATGTGAGAGGGAAGAGGCCCAAATGTGTGTGTGATCATGGCAGGCACACAGGCGGGCGGGCGGGCGGCGTGTGTGTTGGGGGTCTGTGAAGTGTATCGAGAGGCGCAGTAGCGTATGTGGCCTGGGCCTGTGTGCTATTGATAACCAGGTGCCTGTTTTAAAAACGCTGCCAGCAACAATGGATCCATGGCCCTGCTCTGCTTCAGCGCACAACAATGCCTGCTCTCACCGGAGGGTTAAACGCACAGATGACAAACAACAACGACAACAAAGGGCCTCTTATCAGCCTGGTTTTGGCAGTCGTCTTTGAAGAGAACAATTTGCAAAACTTATTCAGCGTTTATTTGTGGGTATTCGGTCTGAAAAGCAAACGGTTGAGTAAAAAACGGGCGCAGGGAAGTTGTAGAGCTGTTTTAGCTCGCAGCAGTAGTGCCTTTTAAACATGTCTTTGTCTATGTGTTTTTACTCATGTCTGTCATAAAAATGTAGTGGGAGAAGTAGAAAACAGCAGGAGCATCTCCTTCACCCAACCTTGATTCCTCCAGCCCCTTCACCTCTTCCTCTCTCCCCCTTTCCTTCTCTCTCTTTTTTTCTCCCTCCCTCGCTCTCCCACCCCTCCTTCCTTCCCCTTTCCACCCCAGCCCTCTTCTCCCCCCCCCCCCCCCCCCCCCCCCCTCTCTCTGAGAGACAGAGACAGTAGCTCTGAGCCATGGTGGAGTGTAAGCGCTGTTGAAGTGGATGGCCCCTGGTCAGGAGCCAGGCCCTGGCTGTAAAAAGGCTGGCTCTGGTGTGCGTCACAGCTGTGCCCGCCGCTCCTCCCGCCTCGCCCTGTCACTGGGGGTCAGGAGGCATTTACCCGCCGCGGCCGTTCACTCCAGTGGCATGCCATGATGCCAGGCTAAATGGCATTGTTACAGCGCGCCTCTTAGAAGTGTTGACAGGTCCATATGCTAATTTTTAATGAATACGCACGCCTGCGTTGGGCTTTTATGTACCTCCGATGCAGATTTATAATTGAGATTTTAGTCTTGAATCACCATTGGTAATTAAATAACTGGTATTATATGTGGAAATGGAGGATGTTGGATTCAGTGCCCTACCGAGAGTATGATTTTACCCAGAGTGTTCTTAGTGGAAATATTGATTTATTTTTGTGTGTGCAGTTGATAGTAATCAGCAGCAATCAAACTGTCAAAAACAATCCAACACTACATCTCAAATGAGAGGCTTCAAAAACTACAATGACACATTTCATTGCACAGTAGCACTGTTGTCTGGTGGTGACTCATGCAGTTGTCAAATGTGGACTTGCAAAAGTTCACCACCAAAGCACCATCACAAATGCATTTGTTTCCCCGGCCACGCTGGAATGGAAGCTCGGAGTGACTTTTCCACCAGCGACCGGCGACAACAAAGTTATGTCAGAGTCCAGAGGAGCGTTTTTTTTTTTTTTCCAGAGACGGCGACGTCTCTAAGAGCCTGCCATGCACAGGCAGTGGGGGGGCGTGAGTCACAGCTCGCTATCGGTGATTATGCCGGCCTACTGGAGTCTGAAATGAAAGTCAACATTCGCGGACTGACTCACAGCTTGAGCTGCGTGTCCTCCCGCGCCACAATGACAATATTGTTGAGCACCGAGCGCGGTGGAGGGAGATGTTGTGGAAAATATTCGCCGGGCTGCTGAAGGCAGCGAGCGAGAGAGAGAGAGAGAGAGAGAGAGAGAGAGAGAGAGAGAGAATGATGGTGCTGGTGTGTCTGCTGCGAAGAGAGAAGGGTGGAAAAAAAAGGCAGGGAGAAGCAAAAGGAAAACAGACTGTGGTGTTCTGCAGATGATTGCTCTCGCTGCACAACAACAACAGCAACATGGATAAGGGAGCCTTTTTTTTGGCTGGGTAAACATCGGGGCATTCTTCCTCTGTCCCACTCGCACGGCTGTTAGCTTCCTTTCTTGATGTCCTGAGACGACACGCGTTAGTGGCCTGACAGAGAGAGAGAGCGAGCGAGCGATACACTCGGCTCTTTGTGCGAGTGACTTGGAGGGAGCTTAACCTTGCTGTTGTTTCCTTGCTCGAATGAGAGCGATTCAGCCGCTGCTCCACAGCCAAGCAAGCCCAAGCCCAAGCCCGAGCTAATCACACACACTTGACAAGCCTCAGGTGGATTATGTAAGGATGGTGGCCACCAAACAATTGACAGGCCTCAGAAAAGGTACTTTGAGGCATGAAGTATGAATTGACTAGTAATTGCTCTGTGTGTGTGTGTGTGTGTGTGTGTGTGTGTGTGTGTGTGTGTGTAACCTCGTTGGAAACCCTATATCTATAAATACATCTGTAAAAGTCACAGCGCACCATACCTACTCCATGTTGTTTGCGTAACTGAAGTTGTTCTCCAGCACAAGAGCAGCACAAGACCTCTCCACACGTGATGCATGTCTGTGTGCTGGGTGGGAGTGAGAGCGCCGGCCTGGCCAGTGGATTGCCCACAGGGCTCTATGGGCTCGGGGCCCACTACCCGGCCCTTTCTTTCTCTCTTTCTGTGTGTGTGTTTGTGTTTCTGTGTGTGTGTGTGTGTGTGTGTGTGTGAGGGGGGGTCCATGCAGGCACGGCCAGCTGCAGTGGAGTGTAAATGCCAGGGACAGCTGGTGGCATGTGAGGTTTACTCAGCCTTAACGAGGGCCTGGCCTACATGGAGCGTCCGAGTGGCCTCCACGTGTGAGCGGCAGTTCCACTCCAGTGCTCCCCCCTTCGCTTTTGAATAGCTGCGAGCCTCGCCTTAAGAAGACGGGGGCCGCGTACTCAACCCTATCAAAGTCTCAGGCCACGGGCACCAAGCAGAGAGACTTTGTAAATATACCGCTTAATAATGAATTCATTAGCAACATATTTTGTTGTGCGCAAGTTAGATGACCAATACAACCTGCAAACATTGGACCAGTTTTAATGCATCAGGCAAATTATGATTTAAATGAGAATATATTTGATTCCTAATCGTATAGGTGGCAGCAAGTTATTACTTCCAACCTAATTTGTGTAGTTAATATAGTTTGTAAGTCTTTGAGATAACAATTCATGACCTTGTTGAGCAGATCTTTATTTGCATAAAAATAACGCAGTTATGAAATTGATCATGAATTGAAAAAAATTCATGAATGTACTTTGCAACACCTTCAAAAGTCTATGTGGTTCCATTAATAATAAATAGATAGCATAATAATTCACCTAAGATACTTTCCCTGTGACTCAGGAGCCAGTCCATCTCTGTAGTATGTGATGAATCCTCTATCTACTGAATGTCTATCTCTGATTTTCCATGTGAAATGGACACATGGAGTGGAAGAGGCGTTTGGAGAAGTTTCTGTTCTGGCGGCGAGGCACATCTCAGAGCTCCAGCGTGTGCTCCAGCATGCAGTAGGCAGCCCGGCTCCCTCTCTCCAGGACTGTTTGGAGAGATATGAATTATCAATGTCACCTTTGCGCTCAGAAGCCCGTCTAGTGCTCATAGTATCAAGCATAATGACATTCAATGAAGCCCCGATTGCACCGGGCGATAGTCTATTTGATACAGTTGTAAACCAGCAAAGAATAAGCCCGCCTAAGAGAATAAACCTTTTTCACTTTAAACATGTCTATTTTTCCAGTGTAAATCACTTGTCAGTCCAGTGCCAATGCAGCTGTTCTAATCTGAAAAGAGAAGAAGGGGAACAGAGGAGAAAAGAGAGAGAAAAAAAGGGGGGAGAGGGGTGGGCTTGGGAAAGAAAGAAAAGAGGGAAAGTGAAGATTATCTTTTTGCGGCTCCTTTCCCCCCCCCCTTCTTTCCCTGGCACTGGTGCAGGGCAGAGACTGACAGGTCTTTCAGATGAATGACAGGTGTCCTTTGAAGCGCCGGTGCGCCGGCGTCTGTTCCGACTGTTGAAATGCATATTTGGAGCCCTTATCATAAAGCCTTGGATGGGCCAGATAGCTGCCGTTAACATTGCAAATGGCTCCGGAATTATTCATTGTCAGCTCGGCTGGATGGAGGGGAGGTGGGGGGGGCGGAGGAGAGGCGGGGGTGGGTGGGGGCGGTTGGATGGTGGTGGGGGAGAATAGGAGGGTGAAGTTTGATTATTCCGCTCACACAATGGCCAGGGCCGCTTAATGATTCCGCTGCACCTTGGCAGGAGAGCGCGCGGCGCCGTCGCACTCCTCGGCTGCTAGCGATGGGTGACACGGGTCTGGCCAAGTGTTAGAGCAAGATCATACGTCCGGGCTCCCCATTTTAATTTCTAATACATTAATCTTCGGCGCGCAGATCCGCGCATGAATATTCCGGGGGCTTCCTTGTTTTGTCGGGGAGGGCTGTCTCGCTTTCATCCATTCAGGTGGCTTCATTCACTGTGAAAGCCGGCTAAATGGGCCCGATCAGTCAATGACAACTGTGCCACAATAGCGGCCGCTAACACGTCCCTATTCTCCTTTCAGGCCTCTGATAGACAACTCTGACACCTGATCTCTGGGGAGCGGCGAAGGTGCGGTGGCGGGGTGGTGGTGGTGGACGCAGTGACGGGGGCGGGGGGTGGAGGGGGGGATGAGGGGGGATGTGGTGGTGGTGGTGGAGTGCAGTCAGCGCCGTGTGGTCCTTGAGAGACTTCCTTTACTTTATCGGCCAGTAAAGGATTGTCACAGGTGAATGTATCAGCAGTTCTGCCGAGCGGCGCCCCCCATGACCCACCCGTGGCTCGCCACTGCCACGCTCGGGCTCACACTCCCCCCCCACACACACACACACACACCTACCCCCCCCCACATCACCCCCCACACCCCCACCGCTGCCTCGCCAGTGGCTTAGGGTGGCTTAAACACTGTCATACAAGCGAAAGGCTCAGAGGCTCCCTGCTTCTTTTTTTAAACGGAAGAGCCTTTGTTCGCTGCCATTAATTAGCATTGTCTTAAGTTCATTATACGGCCGCGCGAGGTGTGTCTAATGAGCGGACATGGCGTGCGCACAATGCCCGTGGCTTTGTAGCGTCTGACCTGACAGTGGCCCTCCGTAGTCCAGGCCAGCGCAGAAAAGTCACATTCCTCCTGAGAACTTTTCAAATGGACACATGGGCTTTTTTTTTTACCTCAGCGAGAGCCTGCCATTCACGGGAATTATGGCCCAATATTTTCAGGATATTGATAGTATTACTGTAGATGTGGGCTTTCTGGTGTTATGTGATTCTTTAAAAAAACTGCATTTAATTAACTTTAAGTTGAGACATATGTTGCTTTGTCAAATGTTACTTCACTTGGAAGTGTGACATGTAAAAGACACTGAAACTGATTTTGAAATGGACAGAGAGACATACTAAGCTGCGGTTTCATTTGTCCCTTTGAGTGCGACAGTAAAGCCTGCTGCTCTCCTCTGCCAGGCTGTTCCAGCAGAATGTGGTTGTGTCGGACTCGAATGAGACCATCAGTCACTTCATTCTCTCTTCAACGGCCTCTCCCTGATTTCTCCTTCTCTTCACCCCCCTCCATCTCTCTCCCTCTCTCTCTCTCTCTCTCTCTCTCTCTCTCTCTCTCTCTGGTGAAATGAAGCCTCTCGACGGACAGCTGTGTGCCGTAGCTCGCCCTCTCTCCTGTCATAACTCAACAGAGAGAGAACACCTCTTTTTTTATGGCGGAGCTTAAATGCGCAATGGCATATATGGATATTACAGGTGTCAAAGAAGTACTGATGTCGACCCGGTGACGTTCATAATTATGATATCTGATTCCTGCCCAGGGAGGAAGCACCCCTGGAGCAGGGGAGGCGAGGGGAACAATATTTTAATGTGCAGCCGAGGCAGCCCCTCTCTCCCTGAAGGAACATCTCGCGTGACACCAGCTGCTGGAAAATGGGGATTTATACCTCTTGTTTTCTATTAATATGGAGATGAATACAGGTGTTCGGTGTCGTAAAATTAGTTTAGCTCACACACAAATTGCAATTACGGGGGCTCGAGCTCGAAGGTAGACTCTCTCTGGCGGAGAGAGAGGAACAGAGGGTGAAAATGAGAACGGGATCAGGCGTTGAGAGGGAAGGGATGTGAGTGAGGGGGTGAAGGAGGAGGAGGAGGAGGAGGAGGGCGGTAGGAGCCCTGCTGGTGTGTCTGTCTGTGCCTATTCCCACGGTGCTTTTTTGGTGCTTGGTTACCTGTTAGTCATGGTGGGGCCAAGCAGCGGAACAGGTCTCGCTGCGCGCCTAAGCCACAGCAACCAAAGGAACAAACAAAAAAGCCAAAACAAATAAGCTTTGCGACGATGTCCTCTTCAAGCTCTTCAAGGGTGAGGACTTGGGAAGGGCTTCAAGCCTCGAGGAAGACGTCCAAAAACTCCCCCCCCCCCACTCCTCCTCCCTCCAGAGGGTGGTGGCTGCAGCAGCGGTGCTGGGGTGGGGGTGGGGGTGGGGGTGTTGGCGGAGAGGTAGTGCGGGGGGACTGTGAAGGAGAAGTGGTAAGGTGAGTTGTTGCCGTGCCTGGTGAGGCGGTGGCATGGTGGTGGTGGTGGTGGTGGTGGTGGTGGTGGGGGTGACGTGGTGGTGGTGGTGGTGGTGGGGGTGACGGCGCAGCTCTGTGGCAGCCACACAACAGTTTGCTCCCAGTCACTTCCCCTCCACTAAACATCAAAGCTGAGACGGAGCAGAGGAGAGGCCAGCCCTGCCCAGCTCGGAGCAAACCTGTCTCCTAACAGCCCACCTCAACCCCCAGCCCCCCCCCCCCCCCCCCCCCCAACTCAAGTCTTTTAGCTGAACAGTCAGAGCCAAGGACACGTCTTACCCCCCAACCCCCCCCCCCCCCCCCCATCATCTTCATCACTCACACAGCACTGCCTCTCAGCTCATTTACTGTAGGAGAAACTTCATTCTGTCGTTCTGATTTTTTTTCATTTCTTTGTGAGGAGTTTCCTAAATATTATGAGAGAGTTATTCATATATGGCTATACTTTTGTCCATCCCTACCGTGGTCAGAAGATAGACTCTGATGTACACAATGCAGTATTGAAAGCAAAACAAGAGAAAGATACATTTCTTGCAAACTGTATTTCTGCTGAATTTCTGCTGTATTTCGTCAGAACACAAAAGCAGCCGTGCTCATTCATTTCACAGGACATTACATGTCCACACTGTTGCTGAGCCTATGCAGTAGCATATGTCCTTTTTTTACTGGTATGAAACCTCACAAATCATAGAGCTTATCACGTTGTGTCCATTCATTAACCTGCCCTCATTCCTCATGATGCTGGACTGGGATGTGTCTGGAGCCACTGGAGGGGGAATAGAGACATCTTGCATAGTCTTGCATGTTGTCAGGAGCCCCCCCGTCCCCTCCCCCCTCCCCCCAACACATCCCACACCCCACCCCCAATCAGCTTCCCCGGTGAGATTTATGTGGTGTGCCTCTCTGAACAGAAAACTAATGCGAACTTCATTCATAAGAAACACATGGAGCCCCATTTACTCAGCACTGGGCAGCTCCTTGGCCATGGACAATAATTGAGAGGCTCTGGGATTAGGCTGAGGCATTAATTCAGCGTGTCAACCTGTCCCCCTAGAATATTTATGATGCTAAATACATTTAATTAGGTGCAGGGCTGCTGATAGGAGAAAGTGCACTGTCAGTAGAAAAGGGAGTTGGTTACCTTTGGCGTGTTGGTTTTACAATAGTCATCCATTTCATGTGACATGAAAACATATGTACACAGTCATTTTTTAAAGTCGCTATTGATGTGTGTGGTTTCAGTGATGATTTGGATACTGCAGTGCTCAGTCCTAAATAAACCAGCGGTGTGAAATACAGAGGTGTGCAAGAGGGAAACTATCAGAATGAATATGTGGCTTTAAATGTAGTGACTTGTAAAATGGAGAGGGGACGAGGGCAGGAGAAAGAGTGAGTCTAGTGTTTGGTAATGTGCAGGAGCCACAGGAGCACCGTGATTATCTGTCATTGCACGAGGTCCGCTACGCGTGACAGGTGCTATTACATGTTCTCCAGAGTGTTTTATACACATGACATTTTCCTGTTGTAAATTCTATAAGAAAAACATAAAATATGAGTAATACTCTTTCTCCCCCCAAAAAATTATGTATCACTTTTGCATTTCACATTTCAGAGATTTTTATATAGTCGCCGATTGATCTCCTGTTAGAAGCATGTGACCCCCCCCACCTCATACACATGAACACACACACACACACACACACACACACACACACACACACACACACACACACACACACACACACACAAGCATACAGAAATCTCTCACACTCAGGAAAAGGATGAACAGAAAATAGGATGAGGCTTATGCTAGTATTGGCCTGAGTGAGACATCATGTCCAGTCCTGATAAAACACACACACACACACACACACACACACACACACACACACACAACGTCCCAGTGTGGAGCCACAGAGAGCGTGGTGGTGGGAAACGGCTCCATAATGGCCAGCCCGCATCCTGACATGTGTCAGCGGAGCGGTGAATGGGTGGGAGGACGAGCGTCCCTCTCTATCAGCGCCAGCACACGGACACCTCGGCTTGGCCGGACCCCCCCCCCACCCCAGCTCCCCCCCCCGCCTGATGTAAATGGAAGATAATATCAGGGCCCTGCGCTGAATGACATTACACCAAATCTAATGTAGTTAGAGGAGTGGGTATTAGCGGCGCTCCGCTCCACGCTGCAGCCGGCGCCGGGCCAGCCAGGGGCTGAGTGACACGCGGACCCAGTGCAGTGACAGCACACAATAAAGTCATCAGGAGATGTGACATGGCAGTCGCGGGGAGGGATGGATTGTCACTCTCTGTCAAAGCCGATGCGCTCCCTTATCCCTGATGTCCTATGCAGCACCGTGGGAAAGGACAGGGGGGTAGTGGGGGTGTGTGTGTGTGTGTGTGTGTGGGGGGGGGGGGGTTAAGGGTGCTGGTATCTTTAGCAGGGGTGCTTGGGCAATTCAGCCAAATATTTATTTAAGCACTAGCGTCTGTTGTTGGGGGTGTGTTTTGGTGGTGGATTACCTGGGTTGTAGAATGTCATTCCAGTAATCAGGTTGATGTGGGAATAGGTTCTGAGAGCTTGATTGTGATGGTGATGTGACTTGAGCAGTAAATAATAGCTGTTATGGATACTGGCTGTCATTCAGAGGAACGTCACAAATCCATGAGAAGAGAGCAGGGATCATGTCACAGACAAATTGACCACATAGGAATGTAAGCACTGCATTTACTCATTTTGTAAGTTATCTGTAGGTGTCTGACTAATTGTGCTCGACTGGACATGATTAAATGGAAATGATTACATTTATGTTTTTAAAATCATTGTCATCACTGTAGCACATAGTCGCTTTTCCTTTGCCAACACTTCATAAAGAACAAATACATTTTCACAATGTACAAGGAAGTAGTGGTGGGGGAAAAAATCGATTCTGTTCAGTATCGCGATATTTTGTGCATGCAATTATATCGATACGAGTAGCTCAAGTATCGCAATACTTAATTATATAATTGAATTATCTATTTTACTTTTATTTGAGGCGAGTTTACTCAGGGTTTACTCTGATCACATTAAATTTGCTAGATAGATAGATATATAGATAGATAGATACTTTATTGATCCCCAAGGGAAAAATTCAAGATATTACGCTCACAAGGTGGCGCTTGTTGTGGCGTTTTATTGTGCATTCAACGGCAATTTCAAATTGAAAGTGTGGGTGTGTTTCGGTTTTCAACAAAAAGCAAATAGTAAGGACCTTGATATGCACCATGCCATGACAAAGTGAGTTGAACAGTGTTATTTTCCTTATTTTTTGTAATGCCTTCGAACAATATGAGAGACATGAATAGCAATATATCGCAGAATCGAATCGCAATACTTGTTGTATCGCAATATGTTTAGAATCGCAATAATATCGAATTGTGGCCCAAATATCGCAATAGTATCGAATTGTCATTCTTTTGCCAATTCCCACCCTTACAAGGAAGACACACACACACACACACACACACACACACACACACACACACACTGGACATGATTAAATGGAAATGATTACATTTATGTTTTTAAAATCATTGTCATCACTGTAGCACATAGTCGCTTTTCCTTTGCCAACACTTCATAAAGAACAAATAAATTTTCACAATGTACAAGGAAGACACACACACACACACACACACACACACACACACACACACACACACACACACACACACAAACACACACTGAGGGCCATAATGTGGTGATGCCTAAATGAAGGTTCTCCTAAGCAGTGTGTGTCTGCAGCAGGTCCTGGAGAGTGGAGAGTTAGAGTACACCCAGCTGCCAAAAGATGGCAATGTTGCCGTGCTGAATTCCAAATGAGTCTCCCTCTTCTCTCTCCTTGACCCAGGCCTAAGCCAGCTCCCTCCACACCAGCTAGCCCCACACCCCCTACACAAACACACACTCATCCTTAGCACCCCCCCCCCCCAAAAAAAAAATGATAGAAAATAAAAATAAACAATAAATAAAACAAAATAAAATATTTCCCATACTACACCAACCTGTATGGCAGGGATGCAGTGAATGGTGTCACAAACAGTGTTTGTTTAAAATAATATTTTGAACGGACTAATAATGACCATTATTCCATTATTATTCCATTATTCCATCCATTATTTTATGGAAGTCACTCACGGGTTGAGGTGAGACATCTGTGCAGTGTTTTGAATTGAACATTGCTTTTATCTTTAACGAGTAAGAAAAAAACATGTTTTTGTATTTGTTTTCAGCGATTCTGCAAGGATTTCTATCTGGAGAGTAAAGAACTTGATGACTTCCCTCTAAACAGTGACATAAAGGGGAGAGGACTCCCACGAGGAAACACAGTGTACCAGTGAGTCATGTCCTCTCTCTTTCACTCTCTCTCTCTCTCTCTCTCCATCTCTCTCTCTCTCTCCCCACCCACCTCCTAACCTCTACTCCAACACTAAAGCGGATCCTCACACCAGCTCTTCAAAAACAAAAGTTTTTTTTTCTTTCTTTTGCACAGTTATTACTATTTCAGTCAATGCAAAAAAAACACAATGTGCAGCAGTGTTACTTAAGTGCACCACTGCAGTCTTAGCGATACATTTTTTACAGAGTGCATTTTTTTTGCCTCGCAAAGTTTGAACTCAAGTGTTTTTTTCCCCCCCAGTCCACACTCTCCTCTGTATCTTTCAGATGTAATTACAGCCAGTAGGAAGGTGCATTGCTGTGTATTTCTGTGCAGCTAAATGGACACTCAGCAGGCTAGCAATTCTGTGGCTATTATAGAACTGAAATACCCGAAAATGTGGCAGCCTTAATGGAGTAACACAGCCATGTCCTGCAGGGAAAGGGTTAACGGGAGAGGGTCCGCTGAAGATAAATTGCCACTCTCGACTAAATTACATCCTTCTGAGATGCTCGCTGAGATGATCGAGAGAAAACTGAAAAACTGAAAAGATGTCACGTTTTTATTAATTGTCAACGATGTGCCTCACTTTGGAGGCAAGCTGGAAATACCCCTACTTTTGGAAAAAAAAAAGTGATTTAACTTTGGATGTGTTCTTCTCACACGTGTTGGTGGCAGCTCTTTTTTTTTGTTATTGTTTTGAACACTCAAGTACAAGAATAGAACACTCACTGTCTTACCCACTTGTCCTGAACTCCAGACTTATTGCCTGTCTGACTACCTGTCCCCGCTCCTTAAACACTGCCTCTCTCCTCTCTCCTCCTCTCTCCTCCTCTCTCCTCCTGTCTCCTCTCTCCTGTCCTCTTCTCCTCGTGCTCCTCAGGGATTCTGCGCTCTCGTCTCCACTGTTGAGTTGTGGCCCCTCGTCGTCGCCATCGTGTTCGACGAGTCGCCTGGGATACGCGCAGGCCGCCTTCTCTCTTCCGCCCGGGCTCTCACCGCTACTGCCTGGTAGCATCTCTGCCCAGCGGCCGCCTCTCTCTCCTCTGCCATCTCCCCTTCCTGCCCGCCTCTCGCGTGAGTCCGACTCCTCGAGCGCCCCCGTACCCACCCCCCCGCCACCCCTCCTCCACCCCACCCTGTGTCATGGCCTGCGTGTTCCTTCTGCCTTTTTTTTTTTGATATCCGCGCTGAAAGCTGTGCGTTTGAGAGGAACCAGCTCTGGAAAACAGGAACGTGGAAGCCCCTCTCCAGAGCTGAGGCATGGCGACTGCTGCCCCCTGTGCCTTCCTCCTCCTCCTCCTCCTCCTCCTCCTCAGGGGCATAAATTGTGGCGGGCGTGCAGTAGGGACGGAGATGTTTTACTGCATAAGGTCAATATATATGAAGAGCGCAGGGGAGACGTGGAAGTGGCTGCTCAGCAGTCAGGTTAGGTAGCAGGGGCTGCTTCGCCTCGGGCGCATGTTGTCTAGCGCTGTGGTGGTGCAGCCAGGACACGAATAAAACAATCCACAGAGGAATGACATAAATTGTCCTTGTGTGCGGAGGGTGCGAGCTGATAGGGGAAGGCATCTCTATTGTTTATGGCTGTGTAAAATCTCCTGGCTTTCCCCCCTTTAAAACTATGTTGTCCCATTTTTTCGCTGCGATATAATGCATATTTAATTTCCTGCATTGTGATCTGCTGTCGCGGGTTGTTGATACACCAGAAAGCCAGTGTGCTATAGCTCAGCTCTGCTCCCTGTTTGAGAGCCCTTTGGAAAGTCTGGGCAAAGAAACATGCCTGCGATTCAAGGAAGAGATGCGGCGGATCCATTGGTGGGGAAGCTGTGGTTACTCGGCTCCTGAACCTAATCCCACTGTTCTACCACCTCTCCTTCCTTATGCCACTCACAATTTCTAATTAGCTTTCCCCGTGGAGGAAGAAGATGGATTATATTTTAATATCTTGGGCCTAAAATTAGTTTATATTTTAGCAAGTTAGCACTTCTGAGCAGTTGATTTACTCTTGAAGCTGTAAAACCCGTGAGCTTGCAATTAATCATGCTCTGGTCTCTCTCTTAAAGGGAAAAAAGGAGAGAACGAAGAGAGCGAGAGAGAGAGAGAAAGAGTGTGTGTGTGTGTACACGAGAGAGAGAGAGAGAGAGAGAGGGAGAGAGAGAGGAGGTGGAGGAGGAAGAGGAAGGGGTTGTGCGTGTCACATCCTGGATCACAATAGGTAAACACATAATTGACATTATTTAGAAATCAGCGCTGGGCTATTGTGCATCATGTGACACCGTGCTCCCCGTGATTGTTCTGCCCTCCACCGTTATTAATTACAGCCCACTCTGAACAAAGCCACTGTGTCTATGACTAATTATCGACAGAGGATGATTAAAGACGCCCCGCTCCCTCTCTCCTGAATTACTCGCCTCTCCTACCACTGCTGCCATTCACTCACACGCCTCATTCATACTCGCCTGTATTACTCTGTGTGTGTGTGTGTGTGTGTGTGTGTGTGTTAGACTATGTGTGTGTTTGAGTGTGTTTGTGCATGTGTGTGTGTGTGTGTGTGTGTGTGCTTCTCATACATGGTCAAGAAGTGCGCTGGCCGGGCTCCGATTACGGGCGTCCTGAGAGGCTTTGTGGGGGCCATCCATCACGGCGCCGGGCCGGTGGGAGCGCTCGGACACGGCTGGCACAATGATGTAAAGCACAGGGGGTGGACGCCCCTGCACATGCAGAGCAGCCGCCATTCATTTAGGGACCCGGAGAGAGCAGCAGCACCACCACCACCACCGCCGCCACCACCACCACCATCACCACCACCACCACCACCACCACCGCCACCACCACCATCGCCACCAACACCACCCCTCAGTGTGCGCCTCCTACCCAACCCTGCCCTTCACTCCCTGGCCACAGCCTCAGCAACGCGGTGACTTTATGGAGGAGACCTTTATCGAGGAGAATTACTACTTGAACTACTACTACGACGACTACTACTGACTGACAACTACTGGCATTGCAACAGGTTTTACAGGCCACGGGCGTAGTAATGGCACACAATTTTCTCTTTGGAGTGCTGGTGGTGGTTGATAGTGGTGGGGGGTAAGGCGGTGATAATGACAGCCTGGGACTGCACTGCAGGGATGCTCCACTGGCACAGGCTGTGTTTGAAGAGAGCAGCGTTGATTCCTTGGTTTAACAAGAAGTGCTTTGGAATTTTGATTTTAACGTATTTTTTTTTGGCAAAGTTTTAATGCTTCATCTGAGAAGAGGGCGGCAGAGATGGGATCTCCACCCCTCTCCAAGCTGCCACTTCCTGGAGTGGAGCTGCAGCCCAGCGCTGAGCTGTAGATAAAGCCAGATGTATCTGGGCTTTGGTGGTGGAGGTGATAGGTGGAGGGTGGGAATGTGTCTGAGTCTGTGTGTGTGTGTGTGTGTGTGTGTGTGTGTGTCTATAGTGGTGTCTCCAGCCACACAGTGTTTGGGGGGAGGGAGGGCGGGGGGTTGGTGGTGGGGGGGATCAGAGCAAGCTCTCACCCAGGGAGCCACGAGATGGAGGGCCAATTTCATATGCGGGCCCTGGCCCCCGGGTCTGGGTGGAGGTGGGCCGGGTCCACCTAGTATTCCAGCTTCATTAATCATCCCGCCAAGGCTTACCGGCAAGCCCTCTCCCCGCCTTCTCCTAGACAACCCCTCGGATTACGCAGAGCCGGCGAAATGTCAGCCCAAATCTGAGTCCTGATGCAGATAATCATTTCAATAATATTTCTCCATTTGTGCCCCCCATGCCCAGGGAATAGAGCTTTTCCACTGTCAGGTAGCGTAAGACTGCAGTTGGTGGGAATACTTGACTCTGAGCCAGTTGGCTTAGCCGTGCTTTCAGCATATGTTCAACAAGCAGCTCGGTGCCGGGCACGCGTCATGCCTTTATTAATTTGAGCGAGGGAGAGATGCATATATATTTACCTGACCGCCACCCCTCCACCCCCCTCCCTTCCTAGCACCCCCCCACCCCCCCTCCATCACCACCACCACCACCACCCACCCTCTCTTTTATTCGTTGTCCCCATGGAGACCATAGGTGATGAGACTCCTGATGGCAACGTAAAGAGCCAGAAATCTCACACCCGCGTGTGCTGCTGGTGAATCAGATATAGGCTGAATGCAGCATTATATCTGACACATTCCATAAATGTCAAGACTCACAGTTTCATGTCAATTGCATTGAGGTCAATTATGTTTTTTAGTACGGAGACACCCAAAAAAATGGTGGCACAACAGAAAAAAAAAACCCTTAAAAGTCATCACTCTAATTGCCATCATTAAATCCGCTCTGAAGATGGTGCAGATTTGTTATGTGCTCAGGTTATCCAGGTGCCCAGATGTGCTATTACACACACTTGCGCACACACACACATTTGTATTTAACCACAGAAGGTATAGGTGTTCAACACAAGGAACACACACACACACACACACACACACACACACACCACTGCATCTGTGGGCAAATTTATGCGTCGCCTCTGTGCTGAACTTCTCCCTAACAGCCCTTCGCTCTGTAATCCAGGGAGTTCTTATCCCTGTGACTTATGGTGTTGTGGGGGGCTGGGTGCATGGGAAAATGTCAATAGAAATAGTAAGTCGGAGAGGGAAGGCTTGCCTAATTAGTGCCCATTTAGATTTTATGATGGCTCCAAGATTGGCTCATCCTGACAGGGAACACTATAGTTACATATTGTTCTAGCCTGAGGGAACCATAGGCAAATCCAGATTTATTGTACCTATCATACCAGCATATTTCATTTGCCATTATGAGATGCCATCTCACAATGATGCCCGATTATTTATTACAGATTAAATTGTGGGACCTGGATGGTTGGGGAAGGTTCAAGCGTATTCATTTCTTGTTATTAACTTGTTCATTATCTGTCTTGGTGTGTTCAAAAGCCCTTTTTTACGGCGTGTGATAGGTAGGCTGAACCATGGAGTCCTGTGCCAGGGCTTTATTGTCACAAAGAATTCACTCTGCACATAGACTGCACCCAGACGCCTTACAAAAAGTGCTTCACCAAATATTTCCAAATATCAAGCTTTTACGGGTACATTTAGGCTGCATGTCTGGTAGTAAAATGGAATAATTGGTCCTTTCTCATGTAGGCTACTGATTTGATCTTATTTGAGATTATTATTCATTTTTGTGCTATGGATCACGCTCAATTTTTCATTGTTTCTCAGCCAAACCAACTTCACAGTGTGAGTGGATTCTGTTCATCCTGCAGCACACAGGTCTGGTTCAATAACGCACCCACTTCAAAATTTCAGTGATCATCTCGGTGCATATACGTCTCGATCAAGCTGTGTTTGGGTGCATACATGGACAGCACAATATGCAGCATGTGCTCTTTGCTGGTTTTCATAACATTCAGAAGGAGGAGAGAGAAAAAATGCAATTCACCTCTCCACTCTGGCATTTTTCACTGTCCCTGTGACAGCCTGGCTCAGAGAAGGGTGAGGCTCAGAGGAAGGGGAGACACACACACACACACACACAGACACACACACTTCTCTGTCCTCTCTCACCCCACGTGTCTCCACACACACACACACACACACACACACACACTTCTCTGTCCTCTCTCACCCCACGTGTCTCCACACACACACACACACACACCGCCTCTCCTGTCCTCTCCCACAGTCCCACTAAAACCAAACAGGGTGCACTAATCCGTGATTCCATAGGCACACTCTTTATGAGGCAGTTCACATCACCCAAAAGGCTGAAGCTTTGAGGAGCGTAAATGCCTCCACTGACACCCCCCCCCCCCCCCCCACCACCACCCCCTTTGGCCACATGAAAAGCCACCGACAGTTTATCTTCATTTATTTTTTTCTCAATACACTATTTATTCCTTTCACATTATCATTTAGAATTTCAAGTGTGAGGATGTGAAAGTGATGTTGAATGTGATCAGCCTCGTGCTCTCGTGTGCGCGAATGCCCTTTTTCTAAGTCACTCAGACCACTCACGGGCTTCCATGTCTGCAGCGTATTAAGGCATGTTTATTTACTATATCCCTTAAACCCTTGGATGTTGGTATTTATCCTATTTACACATCAATATTACTCCGGTGCAGGGACCATAAGAGTGGCATTTAAGTAGTTGTATTGGGTGGTATTAAAATGCACTCCATACAGCGCGGGGGGAACACGTCGGGGAATAGTCGGGCCCTGGACTCCCATTACCCAGTATAAAAGTGTCAGGCGCTTTAATTACATTCAGGCCTCCCTCTGTCGCTTTTACGGCTTCCTCAATTGCATTTCCTGCTCAGCTAAACTTTCCATCAAAGCCGTTTAAGCATTCACAGGGGCAGGCATGGCCGGGCAAAGCTTCCCCGTGATCTCTCCTCTCTGTTTTAGCATATGTTCATGGATGGGCTTATGGTTTCTCATGATTTCCGGTTTCCCTATTGTTGTAGAAAAAATATCATAACATGATATTGTTTTTCTATTTATTTATTTATTTATTCATTAATTTATTTTTTTAAAACGTGAAACGCTCTAATGGGGATACTGTAAGATGCTTAGTTTTTAAACTAATGTCTTACATTGTAGCAACAAGGTGTTATAATAATTCATATGTAGAAATTGTTATTAATGGTTGATATTTGACCTAATCAAAAAAAAGCAAAACATGAATTGATACCGTACATATTTGCTCTTCTTTGTATGTATGATAAACAGTCCAAAAAATTGTTATGTGTGTAGAATACTACTTTGGATAATAATAGCCTTATGAGAACTTACAGACAGAGAAAATCCCCATTTAACTCTACTGCCAAAATCAGGATTGATTCTGCTGCAGTGGGTTTTATATTAGCAGTCTGAATTGAAGTCATGCATGACGGCTCCTCAAGTTCAAATGTGCTGGAAGTAAAACCGCCTCTACCATTTCTTTTGGAAGTAGGATATTCAGAGAATTTGTTTTTTACATTTTCATTGTTTAAAGCCAAAGGGCTTTCATTCATGATATGACACTTGAGTCACTAGTTCCACACACTACACAGATAATTTCAGCCATCATGTATTTGTCTCTGTCATGTGTGTGCTGGAAACACTGTGACCAACTTAGATGGTGGCCATTTCTCTTTGTGTCTTGCTCTCTCGTTATGCAACAGTAAGCAAACTTCAATCTTACAAATAATTCACTTCTCCAGGGGCTCTGGGCTTGGCTGCTCCCTATCTGTGGCGATGTGTCCTTTAATGGGATTGCATGTTCACTCTCTGGGTCTGATGAAGTTCCTGAGCTCTGTCACCGGCGCTGCTGCCCGCTGAAGGGTGCGCGTGGCGCCGCCGAGGTCCTGCCGAGGCACGACCACTCTGGACGGGTGGGTGGGGGATCATGTGGGGGTGGAGGGGGTCCACCCCTCCGCCAGTGTCTCTGGTCATGTCTCTACCACCGCTCCTGGCAGTTGTTTTTTTCTCTCTCGCTCTTTCTCCTTTAAACCCAGGAGCTGGGTGACCTTCTGCGGAGAGGAGGCGCGGCGAGGCTCTTGTGTTTATAGTCCGGTATGGATCAGTGCTTAGAATATGTCTACATGATCTCAGGCAATTTCACGTGCCGGGCGTGCGCGTGGGCGGACGGACACAAGCCACTTCCTCCCGGTGATCGGGCCCATCCCTCAAAACACACCCACGCACACACCCAGACACACCCACGCACTCCAGCATGCGCGCACACACACACACACACACACACACACACACACACACACACACACACACACACACTCAGACATACATTCAACACATGCTCCCAGTGCATCTTTCAGAGTCACCGGACTGCACCAATGACTCAGCCCTCCCTCTCTAACCTATCTCTTCCCTGGAGACGGGCGAGGGCTCGGAGATGGGTGAGACCCTAATTTGTCATCCACCCAGCAGCTCCCAAATCTCAGCGTCCCCAGCAGCCACGACCCCTACTGGGGGCGAGTGGAGACACTTGCATCAGGTTGGATGTCACTGCACTATGAGTTTTTCCCTCTCTCCTTGAAAGACAAAAAAAAATGCCATTAAATTGTATTTATTTTTAGACGCTTAAATCAGAAGGTTGAATGCAATAAAAATTCCACCCCTTTCGAAGCCCTTGTTGCAAAAGCCCATGGTAATTATGGATGAAACCAAACCCTGCTTAAAATAATGGATTCTTACAGTGAGGGAGCATAAAGCACTCAGGTGAATTATCGGAGCCGTAGTTAATTACCTTTAATGGTTTGATCATGACAACCACGTTTGCTATAAAAGGTATTTATGATGCACATTAAGGCCTAGCTTTTCGTGGTGCTGATATCCCTGCGGCCATCCGTCATTTCAAAATAAATAAAACAACGCAGCGGACCTCTAATTAGAAAAACGAGAGGCTCCTTAGGAGGGATATATCCGTTTCTAACCCCGAGTGCTGAGCTGCAATCAAACTCCACTTACCGGCGTCTGACTTTAGGGCTGCACTCTTCTCCGGGATCCTGCCAGCCCTCTTCATGCCCAATTGATCTAATTGCATTGTGGGGAATGCGGTCTCTGTGTCGGGTCTGTCTTCAGAGTTTTTTCAGCGGAGTTAATTAATTTACGATTTTTAATTAAAAGTTATGGACTCCGGGATTCTCTGCGTGCATTGTGTTTTCAAGACACTTTTCCTCCTCTCAACGGTCGTGTAGTGCCCTATGTATTAGGAGTGTGTGTGTGTGTGTGCAGTGTTGGGAAGGTTACTTTAGAAATGTAATGTGTTACAGTTACAAGTTACCCTGTTTAAAATGTAATAGTAGTGTAACTATTTGAATTACTTTTTCTGAGTAACGTAACTAATTACTTTTGATTACTTTTTGATTACTTTTCGGATTTTTTAATGATATATATAGTCCCCAAATCCATGCAAAGATTTCGCCCTTGGTCTACAGGCTGCCGAGCAGTTCTGTACAAGCGCACAAGGCAGCAAGGGCATTCAATACATGAATTAGCATCACATTTTTTGTGAGGATAATATAATGATAATCATAACATGTTTACAGGCAGGCATGTAGGCCTACGCTGATGGCGCTGTAGACGTGATAGAGCCTATCAGAAGGTCTCGTATCAAACTATGGCTGTGGAGGGAAACAGTTCTTTTTACATACAATATTCTTTGCAAGGTTTTGCTGACAATATTGAGATGTAATTCAAATTGTAATTTTGAAAAATTTCAAAAGTACCTGTAATTGAATTACAATTTTTTCTACAGTAACTGTAATATATTACTGTTACATTTATTTTGTAATTAAATTACGTAACTCAATTACATGTAATGCGTTACTCCCCAACACTGTGTGTGTGTGTGTGTTTGTGTTTGTTTGCGTGTGTTTGTGTGTTTTCTCGCTGGCCTCCAATAGCCCCGGACTTAAATGGAATATATGCTCCACCCCAGCTCCCCACCTTCGCCACCTGCCTCCCCAATCCCTGCATGCAATCAGCCACCCATGCTAGTCAATTACAGCCAGTGAGTTTGGGCTCTGGTGTGACCTTCACCAAGCGCACCCACCACTGACCTCCACCAGCCGGCCCTGTGTCTGTACCGCTCGGCCCGTCGCACCGCGCCGCGACGCGCTGCGTCATGTTTTTTCATTTGCCGGGATCTTTATGAAGGGAAGGAAATGAAAGGGACTGGGTCGCCGGGCGCAGGCTTGCCCCCCCTCCCCCCCCTCCCTCGCCCCGCCCGCCCTCCGGAGTTCCAGAGCCGGGCCCTTTTTTGTTTGCTTTGATTCCTACGCGAGGTGCTTCTGGCGAGAGGCAAGGGGTCAGAGATTGCAGAGCATCACCCCTTTGTAATCACGCCCGCGATGCCGCTGTTTTATTTCGCCTCGGTCTCCTCACCTCCGCTCTGCCTCGGCCTGCTCGTGGCACGGTGGCGTGTTTAAGGGCTCTGGCGCTTCAAGGCCGCCGGAGACTTCTGCTCTCGTCTGTTCCTCGGTCCTTTCTTCTTCACTGGAGGTGGAGGAACTTCAGATCTGCCAGGCTTTTGTCTCGGAGGTGGGCAGTGGTTATATTGTCTTGCCTTTGACTCTCTGGATTGTGTGTGAAGTGCACTGGGGGGGATACTGTAGTTCCCCCACGGCTATGGCTGCATTCACACACCCTCTCGGAGGCATAACGTTGCCATTGAGGCCTTGATGTGCTTAGAACGTGTTAAGGATGGACAGGCCAGTAGTTAACCAAATGGGCCGCACATTGCTTCAGTTTGTCTCCTACGCCACGCTTTATCACATTCAGGTGGAGTCGAACATGGCGTACCACAGAAGAGGTTAAATAGGCAATTAAAGCACAAAACGGACCATCAATTCTCCGGCAAACTACAGTGTAATCTCTCAACAGTAGCGTTCGCTTGTTTCCTTCTTCTGAATGACCCCTTTTAAAGAGAAACATGTTGTTCTCTTTATCAAGCAAACCCCCCAGACTCAGTCACAGCTTGCATTTTTTTCCTCCTCTCTCCCTCCTCCTCCCCCCCCCCAGCGCGTCTCGAAACAGTTATTAATTATCTCCTCTTTCCCCACTGCCCGTACGACTGGCCATTGTATTTATGGGGTTGCCATGGCAATTGGAGCCCACATAAAGGGGTGGTCGGTTGAGGCAGAAGAAGTGTGAAGTGTCTCCGGCTGGAATTCTAAAGGGCCTTCACTGTCTTACGGGTCAGACATGGCAGAGTCTTTGTGGCCTCTCCGCATCCAGGCCATTTCAGGAAGTGTGCTGCACACAAGTCAAATGAACCTAAAGCGGATTAGCCGCAAGATGGCTAGCACGTAATGTTGAAAAATGTTAAGAGATTATTTTCACAATGTGCTCTTTCCAAAGACTAAGCTCCTTGTTGTTGTCATGCGTGTGCGTCTCATGGCCCTGTCAAAACTTTGAACACGCTGTTTTGCTAAATGCGCTCCCAGCGTTTCCGAAGCACGGTCCTGCTGTTATTCAAAAACGACGCAACGTAAGGATGATGAGTTGTTGTCATTCTTTTATTGCTGTGTTTATACTCCATAAATATGCCACACTCCATTTATCATCCAGCTTCTGTCTGTGGGCGCTGAACTCGGTGTCTGTGATTTATGCAAACAACTAGGGAGATCTCGCAGATCTGCAGGCATGTAAATAATAACCACTGTATCAATCCATAGAAAAGAATGGAATCTGGAGTCTAGCAAAGGAGGTTCTTTTTAAACTCGGGGATTCATTCCATTAGAATGTTAGTGGCCATTTTGACCCCACCAAGTTGGGACTTGGGAAGTTGAGTCGAACAGAATAATACTATTTGCTTTTTGAATACGTTGGCTAACGTGACATATACAGGCTGAGAGCGAGACTGAGACGGAGAGAGAAAGAGAGGGCATCCCAGTTTCTCAGCAACCATTCCAAAGCGGCTCACTTTGTCATTCCTCAGAAGTGCGAGTGGCTCTGCTCTGCTCTGCTCTGCTCTGCTCTGCTGCGAGGCGAGGCGAGGCGAGGCGAGGCTGGGCCCACACCTTCTGTCACAGCCTCCAGCCTTGGGGCCCACGGGCAACCTGCTGCCGGGGCACCGCCGCGCCGCGCCGCACTGCCAGTTGTAGTTTTTAATTGGCCATCTGGGGGAAGCTGGATCTGGTGGCTGGATATTAATCAGTAAATTAACCCAGACGTAATCCGGCCCTCCCAGCGGATGGCCAGCAGCTGCGGGCGGGACGGAGGGCGCTGTGGGCGAGCGGAGGACCAGTGCCGAGAGCAGCGAGGTGGGGAGGTGGGGAGGGGGGGAGGGGGGGAGGGGGGGAGTGATTGAACATCTTCTCCAGGTCCCCTGCCGTCCCCCCTTCCGATTTGCCTGTACGCCAGTGACCCCCCAATTTGTTAGAGATTCCACACATGGGGATTATCCCTGACACGCCAACACAGATGTCACAGGTAGGACACAGTGAGTGGCAGCTGGGTCATTTCAACGTGGCGGATCAAAAATGGTTGACACTGTAGAGAAAAGAAGCCAAAACAGAGAGCGGCTGAGATATCAGAAAGGGAAGCGAGTTTGGATATAAATACATGTTGTGTCTGTGTTCACTCACACAGCTTACTCAAGCCAATGGCTTTTGGATGGACGCCCATCGGAGATATTTTTCGCCAACTTTCTTGGGGGTTAAAAAAAAAACATTACTGTGCTGTGGTGGAAAAACTCCATTGTCTTTTGTCATCCATAATGGGCTCCATTCTCAGAAAGACATTGTCACCAAGAGCCCCTTTTACATCTCCACTGCTGGCCCTGCCATTAAGCTGAGGAGATTAAATCAAGGACAAGAGATGACTATATAAATATGCATTTGCTCAAGATAAACCACATCAAAGCCCATGCAGCGCTGCCAGTCGCAGACTGTCGAACTGAACTAATTGAGATGAACCCATTGATAGGAGGTGGATTTTTATAGCAGTTCTTCATCTGAGAGGCTTTTAAAAAGGCTTTGAAGAACATCCTTGTCTGTAGTTCCTTTTGAGTGCCCACTACTTCTTCATTCTGCTGATCACAAGTGAGGCACCTTGTTACGGAACATAAGCGTTTGTTTCGTTCTCTTGGGGATATTCTCCGAAAAAAATAAGGGGATAATAGATTTCACATGCATAAGGCAAACAGTGCACGGGGGTAAATGTAGTGGTGGCGTGTAGAGGATGAGAGAAGCACGCCGGGCAGAAGCGCTCCCTCAAGAGCACCATGGCAAAGGTGGACGTAATCGGCACGGCTGTTTTACAATGGATCATTTGAATATCATTTCACATCACGGGCCATATAAAGCCCAGCGATACAGACCTTCCCCCGGCTTTATGGAGCAGAGACAAGCGCTACAATGCGGCCCTCCCCCCCCTTCCAACCCCCTCACAGATTATGCCATCTGAACCCCCTTTTGTGACGTGGTGTCATCTCGTTCCACCTTCATAAATGCGTCGCCTCGTATTTCCGCTCCTCGTGTCAATAAATTTTGAGGATCTCGGCCATACGTCGCCACTCTGCTCCACCACCCTAACCCCCCCCCCCCCCACCTCCCAGCACTTTAGATCGACACGAAATAATTGCCAGGTGAGGAGTTGCACGTTTCCCCTTTCTAATTTTAAGGGTCAACAGCATTTTAATACCATTTTAAACACATACCCAATGTTTTTTTTATGGCGCATGTACAAGCGGCGTTTTGATAGCCAAACCAACCAAGCATGGTTAAAGAGTGCAGCCAAGGCAGCTGCCTCCAAAGCCCACTTAATTTAGTCTCCTGACCCTGTCTCACCTGGGCCTGCATGGAAATCATAATGCAATTCAACTGTGAAGGAAAAATGATATATTGTGTATTTACCCTAAATATTTATGCAGGACCTGCGCACAGTCAGGCCTGCTGCTAATAAAAGGGACAGTGTTCGCCTTGTAACTTCATCAGCGCTGGGCCCTGAGGAGCATATTGCCCCGGGCCATTGTTTCCAGGATTATCATTTTCATTGGAGGCACTGGAATACAGCTGTTTTGTGCTTATTGTACAGATTCCTATAAGCTCGGCTCCAACGATGTGTGCGATCACTTTAAATGGAGATGTGAGTGGTAAGAAAGGAAAGGGAAGGAAACAAATGCTGTCTGGATTGCTGTACATATGACTTACCAAGTGTGAGTTCACTACATATTGATGAATTGTTTCCGTACTTCAGTTTATAGACACATAGACAGCATTAAATGCTGTATTATCCACCATTCATACGTAATTACAAGTCTATCCATGTTTACCTATGTTAGAGTGCAAATGAGTATGTCTAATATAGAATGTGTTTTCATTTCCTCTTAATTAGAAGTGACACTCCGCATGTGACACGCAACTTGGATGTTCCCTTCTGTCTCAGGCCAGTTGTGCTCTGGCGCAGTCACGCAGTACCTCAGGGTGATCATGCCCAATTACACGTCACCAGCCACCAACAGCAGCACAAACTAGCAAATCAGTTTTTCTTTTTTATCCTCGCACACATCTCCTGCACTGGCCCTGTAAGAGAACAGAAATGTTCCCATTATAAATCCCTATTTCCACTGGCATAATATAAAGCTTGCGCGTTGGACTGAGGAAGAGGAGGCCGCCTCCTGAAATACCCCAGCGGCGGTGGTGGTGGTGCTGGGTGGAGGTGGTGGTGGTGGATGAGGGCAGGTGGACTCCACAGGTTCGCCCCATTAGGGCAGGAGGAGAGAGGCGGGGAAGGTGTCTCATCAGGGCAGATAACAGGGCAGATCTGCTGCGGTCATTAGCCCGACTCTTATTGAATTCCGGCAGCCAAATAGACCAAATGAAGCTAAATAAAGCCATGCAGCAGCAGAGCAGCCTCCTAATACTGCCCATTAATATTCTGCCATCCTCGCTTTAGCTTAGCTCCTTCCCACAGCCGTGGACAGGACACTCTGCCCACCTCCCCCTCATCTCTCTCTCTCTCTCTCTCTCTCTCTCTCTCTTTCTCTTTCTCTCACTCTCAATCTTTCTCTCACTCTCAATTCTTCTCTCCTTCACTCTTTCTTTTGCTTGTTTTCACTAGGTCTCTCCCTCTCTGTTTCTCTCTCTTTTCTTCACTCACTCTCTCTCTCTCAGTGTCATTCTTTCTCTCTCTGTCTCTCTCCCTCTCTGTCTCTCTCTCTCCCTCTCTCTCTCTGCCCTAATGGCGAGCGTGTAGAGTGGCGGTGACACAGTCACATCTGCTGGCAGAGCGAGTCTCTCCCTCACAGCCCCGGCTGCTAATGAGATCTTCCCCATTTAATTAATACCATAAGAATTTTAATTCTGACTGAATCAATTTAATGTGATGTGATTTTGTCAGCTCTATTCCCCAAGTCAGAGGGAAAAAAAACAGCGCGGCCCTGATGCTTATTACATACATCATTTCACGGGCCCTGCATTCCCTGCTGACTTAAACAAATTCTAATTAAGACTAATTAAAGCATCATTTATGAAAACGCTTGTGATAGTTATGCAAACATTCTGGGTGGGTATGCTTTGCATGATAATTACCCCTTGGTTTAAATTAAGACCTGTTCTCTAGCAATTACTCTGGCTCCACCCTGCCGCCTCACGGAAAACAGTCTTTATTCAATTCCTGCAATTAAATATGAGACCTACTTAGGAGCCGGCCATTCAGGATGCATTTGGAGAAGAAAAGGGGAGGATTAGAGCTCAATTTTAGCCTGGCCCGTTTTATCTGTCAGGTAACGGAGGTGGCGTCCGCGCGGGGGCTCTTTATGTGAGCGGGCGGGCGAGGCCCCCGTAAACAGCCGGCTCTGACTGATATATAACCTGACACCTGCTGTCGGTTGGCCGGCCGTGATTAATCCCTGTTTTTAAGGAAGCTTTTCACCGCGTTAACATGTGTCAGACAGATGTGGCCGGGGCGACGTGGTGGCGGTGGCGGTGGCAGTGGCGGCGGGATCACACCGTGCTGGGTCGCTGTCGCCTCCCGCCAAGCCCAGACTGGTGAATCAGAACATGGCTGCTGCCCCTCAAATTTGGTGTACTGGTGTGACCGCAGAGGACACGAGGGTGTCATTGAGAGAGTGAGGATGGTCATTTTAATACAGTGCATTCATTACTGTCACTGG
>NC_084997.1:9191475-9238975 GCF_963854185.1 Sardina pilchardus
ACAATGTCGACTTTTGTGGCTAATTGCTAGTGGGACGCACGTTAATTTGGGCTGGATGAAAATCCGTCTTTGTTGCCGGGCGTTTATGGCCCAGAGGTGTAGATTTACATCTTAGGGACACAGTGATATATTTGCTGGTTTTTAAAAGGGGCCTTTACCGGGAACGGGCATTCCTGCCTGCCTACGGTACATTGTTCCATTGTTTTGAAGCACCTCTCTTGATGTGGCTGGCTCCGGCGCTGGCTCCAGAGCTGGTGGGGGCAGGGCCCTGCTGACCTAGCCGTGAACTTGGGCACAGGGCACCGCTGTGAGACGCCGCGCCCGGTTCACTGCCTCTGTGTGCGCGTGCGAAGGAGCTGTCATCACAATGCTTGGCCACCTCACTGCCTTTTGGTTGTTGTGTTTTTTTTTTTTTTTTATCAGATCAAAAAGGCATTTCCATTAATTATAGTAGGGTGCCTGGTGCTGGGAAATGTGTATTTTTAGACAGAGTCATATGATTTAAATCTTGGCTATAGGACAGGAATTCATAAACTGAGATTATGGGAGAAATAATAAAATAAATGTCAGCAAAATGTACAAAATATAGAACGCCAGTAGGTGTGCTTCGCGGCAGACCTGCCTGGGCTGGTGTGATAATGTGAGAGTGGAATTGAATAGTCATTCTTAAGAGCTGGTGTTGCCATAGAGAATTTTACTGGAAACCTTCTCATGAGCTTCATGTCTTCTGCTCCCAGCAGAAACACTGGCCTGCATCTACATACCGGCCTGTCAAAAAATTAAATGGGAAGTCACTCTAATTGGTGAACCTTGACCTGTTTCATATTTTCTGTCAATTATATTAGAATAAATCATGCACAATTATGGATAGACCTATTAAAATGCACAAATAATTTGTGTTTATGCAAAGTTACCACAGGCGACTTTATTCTCCTGCTGTTGTTGTGACCAAGCAAACGTTCTGCACTGGAGGGCACACTGTAAGCAGTAAAGCAGTCGTTTGAAATAGCTTAAACATACAGATGTAGTTATTTAGTTAGAAGAAGGGGGGGTTTAAGACATTCGTTCAAATTTGAAAATTGCAGTCTAGACCACAAACGGTTGTTTACATGGTAAGGGGCTTGACTCTTGTGCATTGACAACAAAAAAAGGCAAATTGTTTTTTTGCTAATGATCCCGTATTCTTTAGTAAACGCTTAGCAGGCCTCTTGGGTTCTTGTGTAACTCAGGTGTGCATAATTACATTTCTTAAGGTCAACCTCTCACCAGGATGAATTAGTGAAATTACATAGTTGACCACTCCAGGGCTCGGATCCAAATGCAATTAACTTAGTTAATAGATCTTGAGTAGCTGACAATATAAGACAATGGTACTGAACAGGCCCCGATCACAATCCATCTGACTTGGCGGTCACAAGCCACACCAGGGAGCATGTGCTGGATATTTGACCAATCTTGATATATTTCAGGTCTTTTTTAAGGACAATTCTGTTCCCTTTAAAAAAAAAAAAAAAAAAAAAACTATTGAACTATTTTTAGGCATCTAAGCCAAATACCTAAACAAATACATGGCCATACTCCATGACAGATATATTTGTTTTCTTGCACAATATGGTGCAGGCTATGAGATATTGATCAGAGCATACACTGGTCAATCAGACTAAATGACTGCCCCTAAGCTGAGGGCTCTGTGGCTAGCTGGAAGGCACGGGGCGAGAGATCCTGTGGAAACCAAATTACCACCACGCTGCCGAGCGCAGGGGCAGTGCTGGCTGGCTGGCTGGCTGGTTGCTGATAGTCCCCCGCCGTCCAGGGGAACTGAGCGATGCAAATGCACAATAAACAGGGCCTAAGCTGGCGGAGGTCTTTCAATCACGGGAGGGCAAGAGTTCAACCCCCCCGCCGTGTGTAATCCCAGCCTTGAAGCCCCTGGGACCCCGCTCTCCAACCTGCTCGGTGGCACACGCGATATTAGATAGCCATATGTAGATGCGCACGGTAAACAGAGCGGCCATGATAACGCAATACGCCGGGCCCTCTTCAGCCACGAATACATTTGAGCCAAAGTCTGATGTTTTTTCTCTCTTTTTTTTTTTTTTGTATTTCATTTCAAAGGGAAAGGGCTTGAATTGAAGGCTTAGCTCTTTGCCTCTGGAATTGGATGCAGCTGTTTGCTTTGTTTAACGTCTTTGTTATATGTCTTGCTGGGAAGAAATTGGTATCTCTTGCCTGTGAATGAGGTTCGCGGTGTGTTTGCATTACACCCCAGCATGGACTGAAGCACTAGGGATGGCAAAGGGGGTTGGAGGGCATTTGGGAGAGAGATAAAATATTAAAATATGTGACACCGGATCCTCACAGTATTGTGTCACACTTGCATGAAATACAGAGAGTTGTAGATGTTTTTATTAGTCGATTTATCTGTGTTGCAGTGTTGAACCAAGTAATTTATTCATAACGAACACTGTTATTATTAACGCTGTTAATAAGGAAAGAAGACTTACAGACAGAGAGGGAGACTAGAGTTATTAAATAGAGTTGTTCTCTTCTCTCTCTCTCTCTCTGTGTGTGTTTCTGTGCGTGCGTGTGCGCGCATGTTTGTGCATGGGCACAGGGTGGGGGTAGGAGATGTTGGGGCCAGACAGCAGCAGCCCAGGCTCTTCTCTCTATCTCTCTCTTTCTCTTTCTGTCTATCTCTCTCTCTCCCTCCTTGTGTGTGTGTGTGTGTCTCTTTCTCTCTCTCTCTCGCTCTCTCTCTCTCTCTCCCCCTCAGAATCCCAGCAGGGGCCACTCCAGCCTGGCGAGAGCATCCTTCCGGACAGCAGGGGTTTGGAAGGGGGAGGGGGCAGGGGGCGGGCGGTGGGGTGTGCTGAGGGTGGAAGAAGAAAGGGGGGGGGGGGCAGTTCTGTGTGAGAGCCACGGCCACTTTAGACTGCCTTCAACCCCCCCCCCCCCCCCCCCCCCCCCCCCAACACACACATTAGAGACAGGAAAGATATAAGTGATATTTGACACTGATCGTCCAGGCGGCCTGTCCATTATGTCTGACAGTGTGAAGTGATGGGCGAGCTCGTCTCTAAAATCAGATGGATGAGCCTCTTTTTGTTTGCCTCCAGTGTAGCAGAAGCCTCGGCAGGAGAGTGTTCTTCTCGCCGTGCGGGTACTCCATATTAGTGACGCTCCACCACCACCTCATCCACCGCTCACTCTGGGGACAAAGTCACTCTTTTTTCTCCTTTTCACACAACACCGCGTGGAAAAGTGACCATGTGCATGCAGACCGGATCTTGACTATATCTTGCATCATCACATATGGGCATATGGTTAAGGTGACTAATCTTGTCGCAATGCAAATGCTTTATTTTCATGTTTATGCCTAATTGGTTTGGATGCCCATAGCGTGTTGAGTCATATGGGAATATTGAATTAAAAATCCAAAAATGTCCAGCCTGAAGAGCAAACAGCTCTCAGCAGAAGTCACTGTAAATCACCGTCCCTCTCTCCCTCCATCTCTCTCTCTCTCCCTCTCCCTCCCTCTCTATCCCTCTCTCTCTCTCTCTCTCTCTGTAACAGCAGCACTCATGACTGGTAATGATAGCATAATAGGATTCTATTAGCCGTTCCCTTTTCGCATGCCTAATAATGGGATTAATTGAATGAGGCTAATTTAGAGAAAATGAAAGAGCCAGTGGTGGCAGTGCAACCTGTGTTTCCAGATGCTCGTTTCTAAACAGATAAGTGTACTACCTAATCATGCCACGCCATCTGGGAATTCCCCTCCCAGGCAAGGCATGTGTGATTACACCATTAGATATTTTAAAGCATGCATATGATGACACCCAGCACAGAGTTAAAGGGGCCATTTAGGCCTGCAGACGCCTTAACGGGGGCACAGGCTGGTTGAGGCCCTTTTTTGCACGCTGATTATTAACTTCCACTTCATTTGCTTGCTCTGGTGCTAATTTCGACTTTGGAAATTAAAATAAATAAGGTCATTACCGCGTGTAAGACATTTGCATATCTCACAGGTGTACTTGTGCGAGAGCACTGCTCTGAGACTTCTGCCTTCAGTCAAATCAGTAAGTGCCAATGCCAACAAAGATGAGAGAGAGAAGAGAGAGAGAGAGAGAGAGAGAGAGAGAGAGAGAGAGAGAGAGAGACGGACTAATTTAGCCTCCCAAAAATTTGCACCCAGTACAAAAAATCATGCAAATGAACCAGATTCTCAAATGGAAGACACAGCATTTAGGTGACATTAATCAAAGCAAAATATGCAGACAAAGGTGACAGTAATCCCAATACTCCACATAAATGGCACAGCTGTAAAATTGCTCATTTTACAGTTCCACAGTATGTACATGGCCAGCATCAGTAGTGAGGGGAGTATTTAATACCACTTAGCAGAAGCGTCAAATTAACACGAGATTACTGGGAGGACGACTCAACATAGAAATGACATGTTGTGTATTCAGTGCTAGAAAATAAGGCAAAAACAGCAATGACTGATTCCAAGGTTCCATGTTATCCAATATCTAGTTCAGTAGGGTACTTGCTTAAAGAGGCCATTATATAAGGTATTGAGAGTGATAGCTGAGATCTACCCAACAATTACGTTTGTTCATCTACGCAGCAAATACGTTATTTTTTCCATTGACACTATTCATAAATGTTGATTTAATTTATGCATATTAATAATGCCTCCCTCATTTATGGCTTAAGAGTTTGCCCAGGTCGGGTGCCCGGGTGATTGGCACGGGCGGGCGCAGATCTTGACATGCCCCATCAATCTCTGTTTCCAGCAACATGGAAGTCTTCATCCCTGCAGTGCGGTGCGGTGTGCTGTGTTGTGTGTGTGTGGGTTATTATTGGGCCAAATGTGTACGAGAGCTCTCCAGAGGTGTACACCCCGGCCCTTATCTCCCCCCCTGCCCTCACAGGGAGACTAAATACAAATATAACACACAAGAGCACATGAGCTGGAGTGGTTAGACCCTGACTGGAGAGTGTGGAGGAGTGTGTGTGTGTGTGTGTGTGTGTGTGTGTGTGTGTGTGTGTGTGTGTGTGTGTGTGTGTGTGTGTGTGGTGTGTGTGTGTGTGAGAGCGTGAACATGTGTGCATGTGTGCATGTGTGTGTTAGCGTGTATGTATGTGTTGTTTTGTGTTTGTGCACATGTGCGTGTGTGAATATGTGTGTGTATCTGTTGGTGGGGTTTGTATGTGTGTACTATATGTGTGTGTGTGTGTGTGTGTGTGTGTGTGTGTGTGTGTGTGTGTGTGTTGTGTGTGTGTGTGTGTGTACAGTACGCGTGTGCCTTGCACTTCAGTGCACCACACAACAACAGCTCTCCTCTCCTCTCCTCCTCTCCTCGCTCCTCGCTCTTGACTGAGTGGCGAGCGCAGCCCACCTAATCCCCCCAACAGAGCCGTCAAGCCGGGCCGCAAACAGAGCTCACCGCCGGCAAAGCCCGGCGCGCCCCGAGCAAACCAACATCATAACAAAGGGTGTTTATGGGGAGACGAGAGGGGGCGAGAGGAGGGGAGCGAACAGCGGCGGAGGCAGCCAGGCAGAAAGGGCTTAGCAGCGATCTAGACCTGCTCCCACCTCTATCCGCCGCTGTTCACATTGAAATGCAAATATCCAGGCAGGGTTTCCACCCGTGTGCCACTCACAAATTGAAAAGCAGTTTTTATCTATGCAAATGCAAGCATGGTAATTGAAGTTAATCAATCAATGCTAGCTTTCACTAAAACCTTGAACATGATTGAATAAAGTAATTATCATTCAGGAGAAAATGATGAAGTTGTAGACAGCATGAACCTTATTAAAGGAGGATTTTGAGTCACAATGGCTTAATTTAGAGCTCGCATCCTCTTTCTCTCTCTCTCTCTCCCTTTTTTATTCTTCCTCTATTCTCACTCTCTCTTCTTTTCCTCTCTCTCACTCTGCCTCTTCATCCATCTATTCTTCCTCCCTCTCTTCCCCACTAAGCCTATTTGAGAGAGTGGGATTCACTCTGCAGATTCCTTGTAGGAAATCGAGCACAAAATATCTCTGAGAATACTCCACTAATATACTCATGACTGTATGTCTGATTCATATAAAATGTTTGAGCGTGAAAAAAAAAATAAACACAAGAAAAGTAGAATGGTTAAACAGTAGTAGGAAATAGTTTTTTTTTAAAAAAAGTTATCAGTATCAATTTAAACCAGTGAGATGATAATGATCGAAACATTGCTCAAGAGACATGGCCTCGGAATAATCTATTTTTTACTGTTAAGAAATTATAATCTCCTTCCTGTACACTCCCTGTTGGCCTCAATTAGGGCTGAAGCCGGGCCCTGTTTATTCTGTGTGACATTTTCCGGAGGAGTCCATGTTCAAATGTGCACCTCTGGAAAACGTACCAATCCCTTAAGCCCAACTGGAGCGAGGCCTCTCTAATTCACACTTGATGTAGCTGTTCTTGCAGGGGTATGGAATGACACCCCGACATGACTGTTGAAGTTGGCTAGGCTTGGGTGGTGTGTGTGTGTGTGTCTCTGTGTGTGTGTGTGTGTATGTGTGTGTGTGTGTGTGTATGGGTGGAGAGGATAAAAAGAGATGTCGGTGTCAACCATTTTCCAGCGGGCAGCCACCGCCCCCCCCCCCCCCCCCAGCCTGCACCTGTCAGTGCTCCGCCCGCCGGTAATTGAGCCCTCCAGTGTCCTGCGCTTGGCTACCTGACTGGCGTCTCTTGGCTGGATCCTATCCCCTCCCCTGGTACAGCGGACAGTTAAAGGCCCTCTCTGCTTTGTCACAGAGTTTAATATGCACCCTACATAATTATGCAGGATTCACAGTGCTATCAAACTGCAATTCAAATTAGTTCAGGATTAAAGCCACAGAACAGTACTGGTTCCTTAATTGCATTGTACTGTGCTGATCACATTCAAATACCCATTACTCATTCCCTCTGTGGAGCAATAAGTCAGGGGGATTAATACTGAGGCAGGTGACAGGGCCAGGCCATTAAAAGGCAGTTATGCAGAAAGCATGGCTGGTTTTATTCACGTTAATGAAATCAGCAAAATGAAACTGTAATAGATTTATCAAAGCTCAGATGGATTTGCAGTAAATCAGTTTGATTCAGGCAATCAAACTGGACAATAGAGATAGTTTTCAGCTACAGCACTGAATATGGGGGGAGCAGCATGTGAGAAGTGCTGATATTCTTCTTGTGAGGATTTGGTGAACACCCGGTGCCTAGGCCCTATTCCCAGAGCAAGGCTGCTAATTTTTGTCAGCTAAACGGTGCCAGTGGCTGATAAAACATACTGCCTTCCAGTTTAACACCATATTCGTCTATCCCCTGCTCCCCATTCTCCTCGCACATCACCCCTCTCATCCCTCTCTCATTCTCTTTCTCTCGCTCATTCTCCCCCTCTCATCTCTCTCTCTCTCTTCCTCAATCATCTCTGGGTCTTGTCCCCCCCTCCTTCTCTTCTCTCTTCTCTCTCTCTCTCTCTCTCTCTCTCTCTCTGAGATGCTCCAGCTCGCCAGCCTCCACTTTTCCTCCAGCCATTTTCTCTCCATCACAATTGGCTGCTGCCTGCATTGTGATGCTGTGTGGCTCGCACTGACGGACGTCCAAAACTTGCCCAGTCCACTTTCATCTGCAGGATTAGCGGCTGAAGCCACCCCTGCCCCCTACCCCCGGCCTCGCTCCCTGCCTACCCTGCTGCCCGGCCAGCAAGTGTGCTCTAATTGAGCCTGTTGGATGGTGCTGTCGTCGGGGCCCAGCAAACACACTAAGGCGAGAATAAATGTGCTACACAAACCACAAAAATGCTAACTGTGTAGAATTCAGTGATGGAAAAATCTAGAAGGGACACCTCAATGCTTTCTGTGCTTTAATATAAATGTACTTAAAGTGTAACTCCAAAGTAAAAACAACATAGAGTCTATTTATGGTAGTTATGGTAGTCAGTTAAGTTATCAGCGGGCACATTCAATCTTGCAGTGCTGTGCAAATCTAGCTGATTTTTTTCAATACAAACATGCCTTACATTTCGCCAGATCTGTGCAGCGCTGATTCAATCAAACAGCCCGCTAATTTTATGATACCAGACCAGGAAGCCATGCCATTTTCTTCATACAGATACAGGTCTTGTTATAACCTCTCTGTACACTTTCAAAGTTTACAATACTTTGGTTTATCTGTAGAAACCCTCACCACACTACCGCAAAAGTGTAATTATATTTTGAGCATATAAATATATAGCGTTAAATAGCAATGTGGCACCTTGCCCTGCTAGAATCACTGTAAGCCCATTCAGTGATAATGCAAATAAACGGTCGTGTACGATACGATAATGTAATTTTGCTGTCAGTCAAAAGTTTGAAGTGGTTAACTACCGTAAATAGACCCTAGGTTGTTTTTACTCTGGAGTTACACTTTAAATTCTTTTGTTCCTCAACAGTATTGATTTCACCAACTGACACCAACGGCAAAACTGCTCCTCGCATTTTGGGTATAGATATGAGTGAATATCTAGACACTAACTTCTGGTTGAATGTGCAGGTGGTGTAAATGTAATGTTCATCCTCCAACACTGGTGGGCCCTCCGTAGGTGCGGAACTGCTGGCTTATCTCATTGTTGATCAGCTTTTTCCCTCTCCCACCGACGAGATCACCCATTAGACTTTTCACGAAACAAATGGTTAAATGACCTGAGCTCAAACTACATTAGTTTTCCATGTGTCCTTAATGAGTCGTCCACTGTATAGTATAAATTTCAATTACATCCAATTAACCCCAATCAGTGGCACCTCATCTGAGATTTTTTTTATTTTATTTAATGGTTCACTGCTGCTTAAACCATTGATTAGGCTGAATGAACACTATTACCAAATGACCACCTTGGAGAAGATGGGAGCTGTTAGCCTTAATAGAGAGGCCACGGTCATTACACCACTGCAAGGATTCTGTCTTTAACTGGCAATATCAACTTTTTATATCGGGGGGCTTACAAGCCGCTCCCGGGTTCATTTTGACTTTCGCCCATTTGTGGCGAGAGAAAATGTTAAGTAGAAACCTCCCAAGCATGAATGAACCCCTATTATTTTATAATTACCGCTACATTTAGCTCAGGTTTGGATAGGCAGACGGACATGCATGATCGTACACAATGCTGTTTATGTGTCTAGTTAATGGAGGTTGTTTCAGACGCACGGTTGGCCCAGCGTGAGGAGAGTGAGAAGAGAAGAAGTGATCAGAGCATGGGCTGTGCGGTGTGGACATCTCTAACTACTTTTGGAACATTTGACAACCGAAAAAGCGCAAAGGAGGTCATGTTCTAGCTCCACAGTCGCCACAGCGGTTGCCTCGCTGTCATATTAAGACGTTTTGGTTGATGTCTTGACTGTCAGTTTTTGTCTGCGGTGGTACTTAAGATATACAGTAATGAGCGCCGAAGCCATGGTGCAAAGTGGGCCAGCAGGGACTTAATATGAAAGAGGTGATCGTTATGCTAATTAGCCATCACTAATTGCCAATGATTGCACCACAGACCACACAGTGGAGGTGGAATGGGTAGGGGGCTGGTATGGAGCGTAAGCCAAGCACATTGACAGTATGGATGCTGGGGAGAAGAAAAGAAAACAAAACACAGTAAATGATACAATTGATCAGGGAGGCCAGAGAGGCGTTAGCCCACCAACACCCTTTTAATGAAATCATTCACTGGTGTGTGTTTTGACTGCTTTTGTGGTAGCAGCCCTGCCACATCTGCAAACAAAGAGGGGGAAAAAAACAACACTTCCCCATGAATAAAAATTCTTCCAGCTACCAGTAAATCCAGTCCCGTATCTGGAACCCTCAGGAGTGGCCACTGGCACGGAGTGTGTGATTAAGCCCTCACACACACACACGCAGTCCCCGTCTTGAATCTTACAAAGTCTTTGTTTCGTTTAGAGAGTCAGCAAGTCACACTGCCCACAGATCCAGCATAAAACGCAGACAGTAAACAGATGGTGCACACACTGCCCGCTCCTCGGGTGATGCAGCAGTACTTATTACATGCAGTGCACTGGAAAACAACACTCAGTTGGTTGGTGTTATCAGACAACAACAAGAAAACACTCATTAGATTAAAAAGAAAAAAAACCCATTTGTGTTCTGTATCCTTAGCGCTAGTGGACATACAGTCGGAGAGCTTTACAGTACTTTAACAGTGGGCACCACCACCACCACCAAAAAAAAAAAAGTAATTGCATTATTTATAGATGGAGTGAAATTAAGCACGCTTAAAAGCCAGGGAGGGCTCCGGCTTAATCAGCCCCATTGATTCATGCTTTCAATTCGTACAGGATCCAAAAGCAAGGCACATTAAATACATTCCCTTATTACTCTATAAACGCAAGGGGCTCACCAGACAAACCACAAGTAATAAATTAATAGTAATAAAAACACCAAGTGCATAGACAGATAGAGAAATTAAACGCCAGCATCAAACACAATACTTAATTCCACTCAGCATAATAAAATCAGAACAGACAATAATATTTCCACGAACCAATCGCGTGCACCTTCTGCAGAGGGGCGGGGGTGGGGGGGAAGCTATCGGAATATTTAAGCATGCTTACTGTTGATTTGTATCTCATTTGACACAGAGTAAATTAATCTAATAAATATGTAGCATTTAAAAGTCTATTTTACACGGGATAAAATATAGCTGTCAATGGAGCCCAAGTGAAAAATGCAATTATTTTCCAATTAGTCTCTGAAGTGAAAGTACAGCAGTGTCCCAGCAGTAGCCAGGCCATGTGGCCTCTGGAGAGGGGCACAGAAGAGAGTACAAGAGGTGTATGGAGGCCCGCGGTGTACATTAAAACACTGTACAAGGAATATCTTCACTTTAGCTCTGCTGTCATAAATATACAAATATGTAAAATGGCACAGTGGAACAGTAGACAAGTCAAAAAAATAAAACTAAGTATGCTCTGTATTGCATTCAGGATGTGATGAACTACAGTTCATATGATACATTCATATATTATGCTTGTTGGCAGTTCCACAGTGATGGTATAACGGAATTAAAACAAATAAAAAGACAAAAAACAAGACATTCACAAGGGAATACAGCAACACAGAAATACAGACAAATCAATAAAATAATCGTACATTCAGATATTTTGAAATAAATGCACTCTCATGCATTAATAAATAAATAAATAAACCAATATTCCCGTAAATTAATAGACAATCTTGTGACACCATCATCTGATACAGAGATGTATTAAAAACATTTCAGTGTTGTGCGTGTAGTCCATTACAGCAGCTTCTCTTTCCTCATCCGTGCAATGGGCCCTGAGACCAGGTCTGAGGCAGGGGTTAGTGACCTAGGGAGGCAGTGTGTGTGTCTGTGTGAATGTGTGTGTGTGTGCGTGTGTGTGTGTGTGCGTGCGGGCGTGCGGGCGTGCGTGCGTGCGTGTGTGTGTGTGTGGTAGCTCACACCCCTCCCCCGCTGCGGTCCACAGACACGGGTTCCCTCTGGTCGAGGCTCTCCTCGGCCGTCTTCATGAGCATGGCCAGGCGGTTGTCTGAGACCTGGCCCTTCTTCACCGCACTCATGAGCTGAGGAGCAGGCAGCAGCACACTAGTCAGTTACTGTACACACATGATCATGCACCTGCACCGACTAATCAGAACAAGGAAGTCCATAGAGGAGCAAACATTATGTCAGTTATGTGTGGGTACACGACAAGAACTTGTTTTCTGTTAATTAAGTTTTAAATGACGGCCTTTGTTTTTTATGTGTCAGTGAGTGTTCCAGCGTGTCTGCATACATATGTGTGTGTGTGTGTGTGTGTGTGTGTGTGAGAATGAGACAGAGGGCAGTTTGCGTATGATAATCTTATGTCCATGGGTGTCTGTGTGTCAGTGCCTATGTGTGTATGTGTGTGTGTATGTGTGTGTGTGTGTGTTTGCGCACATGTGTGTGTGAGTTGGTGTGAGAGAGCACATACATCTGTGGGGTGGAGAGTGTGTGTCTTTATGCTGGACCATGTCCTGTGTTTGGAGCGAGCTGGTTGTTAGTCAGCTCATGTTCTCCATGACGATGACTACACTGAACTCTTACACAACACACACACAGCACACGCACACACAAAACACACACACAAAACACACACACACACACACACACACACACACACAAACCACTCCATCCACTCCCACCCCAACTGCTTTTACATCCCCCTTTCTCAACCTACATTGACAAACTGCCTACATTATACACTTCCACCCTTCCCAAAACACCTCTGATTACCTCCCCTCATTTCAGACCAACACAAGTGACCCAAATTTACAGCGGCTACTTCCTCCCCTCCACGTCACCTCCCAGGTACAGACACACAGTGTTGATGGCTAGTGTGTGTTCACACATACTGCACGGGCTCCTCCCTCCTCCTGATTATGAAAGCCAATTCTGCTCTAATTAGAGTGGGCGCTGGTGGCCAGGGACACTGTGGGCCTGCCATTAAGGCTTCACACTTCTGACACCACTCACACGGCTCTGCAGCTCTGCCGTGGCACCTAATAGCTAATGGGCAAAGGTAGGAGAAACATGCACGAGAAGAGAGCTAAAACAAACCCTCTTTAAGATGCCTATATGGAGGACGTCAGACCACTGGTCACTGATGTTTTTGAGGTGGTCACTACGTGAAATCGCAGAGGTGGGTGGGCCTTTAATGCCGCGGTGGCAGTGGGGGGGGGGGGTGGGAGTGAGAGTTGGAATAGTGTCTAGGGTTCTCTGAAAGGACTCCCGGTCCTTAACGCACTTAGAATGGGTCTTATCTCCAAAGAGATAATTAGCATTTCCCTTTGCCTTGATCTTTGTTTGTTTAACTTGACACAGTGAAGAAAGGCCTGACACTGACCAGGATCCCCTGCATTAATGGGCCTCATGTTCAGCATTCATCATTGTCACCGAGCAGGAGAGGACTGCCAGTGTCAGAGTAAACACACACACACATGCGTGCGCACACACACACATACACACACACGCGCGCACACACACACACACACACACACACACACACACACGCATACACACACGTACACATGCACGCACGCACGCACGCACACACACACACACACACACACACTCTGTTGTTAAATTGAAGCTAGTCGAGAACAAAAGCTCCTGATAGCATCATAGATTTGGAGAGCTTGGTCCAAGAGACGTTGTGTGACAGGGATGGCCATTCTAATGTGTCTCATGATGGGCCTGTATTGAGGGAGGTGTGGACAAGCACGGCACTGACACCACACTAAACACAAACGCTACACAAACATACAGTACCAACCTGCAAAAACTCACTCAGCTCCACTTGTCCATTCCTGTTGAGGTCCACTTCATTGAGAATGTCATGAAGAGTGTTTTCTTCTATCTGTACATTAATACTCTGTAGAAAAATGAGGTGTGATTATTCATATAATCAAATAGACCATTTCCATTAAGGTGAGATCACAAATATGTATATCTGTTTATATGTTTGGTGCAACAAAGCAAATGAATAAATCTGTTTAGCCAAATAATGATTTAGGCCTACAACTCATTTTCATTAGAAAACTGCTGTCTTATATGAGTTTAATGTGTATATCACAAAAAGAATATATTAGGAAACAAAAGGTGCATTATTTTTTAAAGCTACCCAGGCTTTAAATTACTGTATGGAAAACTCAAAAGAAGTGTAACATTACTAACATCCAGTAAATAATAAACTATATTGAGGATATCATCTTAATAAGGAGGAGAAATCTTGTATCTATTTGAAATTACAGTAAGGTGTACTTCGATATATAATTAAATTCTCTCCAAATTATGAAAGCTAATTCATGCTGAGAGACGAGGAGACAGAAAGAGAAGGAGAGCGAGATCATATTAAGCGGCTGGAGCACCTCAATGCCATGGTTACAGAGCTAAAAAAAGAGCACCTGGAGCAGAGAGCCCGGCGCACATACTGGAGTGGGGAGAGAGAGAGAGAAACCTGATGCCGCTCTGGGTCTACCCACTACTCATCACACACACACACACACACAAACACACACACACACACACACAGGCACACAGCAGATGGGGAGAACAAAGGAGTCTTTTTAACCTGTAGTACTCGCTGAACATCCACCGTGGTGATGAAGCCCTTATTCTCTTTGTCAAATTTGTGGAAGCGCTTCTTGTACCTGCACATGTACAGGAGGGGAAATAAAAGGCGCATCAACACCGGCGCACAGGCAACGCAAAACAACAACCGCAGGAGAGATTGAGAAAGAAAGAGAGAGAAAAAAAAGTGACAGGAGAGAAGAGAGAGAAAAAAAAATGAGAGAGAGGGAGAGAGAGAGAACAGTAGACGGTGTGAGTGTAATTGCTGGGAAGTTGGTCTCCGCCGCACCCACCTGTCCACCTCGGCAGGGGCGAGCGTGATCTCTGTGTTAGTCAGCTGCTCCGAGCGCGTCTTGTAGCCCATCTCACAGCGCAGGAAGCGCTTGGCCGAGGCCAGCTCATCCTGTGGGAGACGAGGCAGAGATGATGTTCCGCCGCCAGCGTTAAGGGCTCGCCTTAGGAAGGGATCAAAAACAGCAGCGGAGAGAGGGGGTTCCAGCTAGAGACAGTTACGGCCTTGTGGGGAAGGCTTTCCACTTGTCCTCAGCACTGAGGCATTTAGAGCAGAGTAGCAGGAAGATTGGGGAACAGTGAGGGAGAAGTGCGGCAACTTAGAGAGAAGTAGCTCTCCAACAGGGACACTTGCACTTCCATGTCCACATCCACATCTGATCACCAACAGCACCACTGGAGCTGCACGTGGTCCCAAATATCTCATATTCACCCATTATACTGTACCTCGAAGTCTTAACTGCTACAGGAGAACTTCTGTTCTATTTCTAATCTCAACTAAGTTAAGTATTTATCATACATGACACACTTAATACATATGTATGTCTGTACAGTAGATGGACAGTTTAACAATGAGGGCTTTGCTTCATGAGGTCTAAAAATTAAACCTTCTTGAAATATTGTTTTTATTTAATCTACATCAGTTGTTCTTTGGGTTAACATAATTTAAGACATACTGGTTAAGTAAGTTGCGCATCCTATATACTGTACTTTTTATAGCACATTTATTTGTGTTGGAGTGGACCAAAATGGTTTGATGGATAGTTTTTTTCAACTATATCAATTATGATGTTCAATTTGTATCTTGGTAGGATGTTACTTAGTTTGATGCATATCTGAAGCATTTCTTCAACCAAGTAATTTCTGAACTTATGTCTGACGAAAATTGGGTCAATATTTCAAATACCTGCCATTTCCATTCAAATAAAAATTCTGTGCTTTCTTCGACATCCCAATTGGAACATAATACAGAATGTCCTTGTGTGGACCTTGTCTAGGTGCTGTTTAGTCTAATCAATAATAATAACATAATGTTATCCAATATAATGCCATATTTTGAGGGCACAGACAGGTGGATAACCTCAAGTGTTTACACTGATTGTGAAAATGTGTTTGTAAGTATGCATGTTAAGAGTGTTTTTTAACGTATTCTCACCGTCTTCCTCCGCTCGCTCCAGTCGAGCTCCTTCGCCATGATGTCCACGATGCGGGGCAGCGCCTCGTCCGCCGCCTGCACGTTGAGGAAGCCCAGGCGCGTGCGTCGCGCGATCACGTCGATAGCCGTGCAGGCGTACTCTTTGATCGCGTATTGAACCTGGGCACAAATCAATCGGTGGCAATTACCCAATCTCCCCCCTCTGCTCCGACCGACCGGGGAGGGGAGGCGCTGCCACAGGCTGCATACTGATCCCCCCCAGCCCTCGAGCCCCAACCCCAGCCCACCCCGAGCCCTCCTCGACCCCTTCCCCCGGCAGCGGCGGACACACAAGGGGTCCTCGCAGGCTAACAAAGGGCACGGGCACACAGAGCAAGGGCTCTCTCAGGAGCCGGCTGTTCTTTAGACTGGGATCGATAGGAGCGCGCCGCGTTACGCAATAAAATGTCACCCACCTCGCTCTCGATGTAGGGGAACTCAGACACCAGACGCTTGCCCACGATGGGCCACCTCCTGCCGGTGACGTGCGCCATCTTGGCCACCTCGAACGCCCGGCCCCCGTACGCCGAGGCCAGGTGCTGGGCAACCTGTTGGGGGGGGGGCGGGGGGCGTTAAAGTCTGAGCTTCATCTCATAGACACACAAACAGGCAGACATACACACACACAGACACACACGCACACAGGCAGACATATACACACAATCTGGCCAGGCCAAGCCTCCTAGGATAATACACTGCATTTAAATAGCAGCTTTTGATATTAGATCGATAAGCAGTTTTAACAGTCCAGTCACTCATAGAGAGATGCTGAAGTGGAGGCGGTGGGGGCTGTGCTGTGCTGTGGTGTGGCGGGGTGGATGACTGCGTGGTCTGACTGTGATCCATTATGTGCACGAACTAAACAAAGAAGAAGTTATTTCAATTCAAATGGTTTTGTTACTTTTTTCCACAAAAGGTCAAGCACTGTCAAAATTATCAGCATATTGACCTTTTTAAACATTCCGAAAACATCAGGATCATAGATAATGCTCTCCCCTTCCCCGCGTGCTAACGAAGGGTTAAAACTCTTTTCACACAAAGTCACAGAGGGAGCCAACTCTCTCCTGCTTGTCATTTCCAGGTCATTGTACAGTTCATTTGAAGTCTAACATTACCCACACTATCCTGGAGATTTGAAGGTGTTGTTTGTTGTGTGTGTGTGTGTGTGCGTGCGTGTGTCTATGTGTGTGTGTGTGTGTGTGTGTGTATGAGTGAGTGTGTGTGTGTAGCAAGGTGACACAGTGAAGGCAACTGTCTGCGGAGCTGATCCACCGTGCTTCCTAACTGATGTTTAATTCAGTCGGCGGGCTGTCGCAGGCGGATCATCATTTGGGTGCTCAGGGACTGATGTCTACATTTCTTCAAAGCCGTCACCTTTAGAGACCACTTATTCTGCTGGATGATACTGCGGCGCGGGAGCAGGCACAGGCCGCTGAGTTAAGCTACTGCTGGTCTGCACGCGATAATTAGCCAGAACCGTGCAGTTAAGGAAAGACCCCCCGAGACCCATGGCCTGGCAACAGAAAGGTTATTTACATACAAATATGGCTGATGAGTCTGGCATCGACAACTCATCTCATTTGACAGGATTAAAACAGCAAATGGTCAGTAATGGCCAGTCTATACTAATTATATTTGTGGACTGATTTTCATTAAGCTCCCGTGTATGGACATTTCATACACAGCTCAGCTCCCGATACAGCATAATTCTTAAAGCAGTAACATGTACGGTAATTTGAGGGACAGACAGAGCACAGTTTGGTAATATGGACTCTAGGACATACATGAAATATATCACATACATATTTATATAAATACATTTATATTTTACAATCAGCACACCTCCACCTCCAGGCCGTAGTCCTGCACCAGGCGGATGTACATGGTGGGGGTCCAGTCCTTGGCGCCCTCCAGCATCAGTCCCACCGTCCTGCAGGGTCCAGCTCTCAGGCCGTGGCTCTGCACTACAGCGTCCATGGTCTCCTCCGCCATGGAGCGATACGTCGTCCATTTCCCACCTGGGGCAGAAACAATTCAAATCATAACATCGTTTATTTAAAGTTCATATTTCATTCTTCATACTCAATATTCTGAAAAGTGTCACTTTGAGAGACTATAGCGAGTGACTATAAAAAAGAATGAGAGATAGGAAATCACGTGCTATAAAACATCTGTCTAAATGTGTATACTGTGCATTCTTCAGTATTATTTAGTCCATATTTACTGATGGTAATGTGGTTTATGGTAACATAAGCCCTATGCTAAGGCTCAAGCCAAAAGCCCAACCTGCTATGGTGACCAGTCCACTCTGGCTGACACTGACCACGTGGTTGCGGCAGATTGATTGGGTGTCCTTAGAGCTGGGGTCGGTGACCAGGGGGCGGATTCCGCTCCAGGCGGCCAAGACATCTCCCCTCCTTACTGGGATGCGTGCATGTGTGTGAGAGTGTGTGTGTGTGTGTGTGTGTGTGTGTGTGTGTGTGTGTGTGAGAGAGAGAGAGGGGTGGTTTTGGGGGATGGGGAGAGAGGGAGAGGAGGGGGGGAGAAAGACAAGAAGCAGATAAACACATCAGAGTGACGCGTCCGACAGCCAAGCAAGCAGCCAGTCACTCGGGCCTTTATGAGAGTGATGGACAGCCACAGGAATTACCACACACAGATACGCCGCGCAGCTCTCTATCTCACACTCCCATCGCTGCCATCGCTGCCGACGCCAACCATGAAAGGCTTAAATAACACACACACACACACACACACTCCACACATCACAAACTAAACGAGCCTCTGTTTCACACACACACACACACACACACACACACACACACACACACACACACACACACAGACAGACACACCCTTCCCAACCACACACACCCACACACACAGCCATTACTCCTCTAACCACCAGCTCCACCACAATATCAACTCCTTTTTATATCCCAGTGACATATAAAAAATTAAACATTAATGCACTGTTGTGTATTGATTGAAAAAAACATATACCTGCCACAGTAATGGGCTGGTTGATATTACTGAATAAAACAATGACAAACTCGTTATCAAAGGGCAGTTTTTAAACATTTATGACAGCTGAGCAGCTCTGAAATGTGAAGGCTCACTCGGGCTGTTAAACGACTTGCAGATGCACAATGGACACCGGGCTGTGTGGGAGGCAGGATTGTAACTTCAGCCATAATAACCTTTTGCACTATAATATTATGCATTAAAACCTCCTTGACAATCACACAGGCAGCTTTTCCCCCAAACACCACAAAACCTGTCTTTAGAGAGCAGGAACAAAAGTTGTCTGTAACTTTTCAACGTGTCAGGATAAAAAAAAAAAAAAAAAAACAACAACAACAAAAAACAAACAAATCAGTCACACTCCAAACAGATCAAACTCTTTATTGCGGGTTGGGCACTGACTGACTGACTTGAGTGAAATGAAAATCTTCCATCACCCACGGCCCTGGGTGAGCTCCACCAGACCAGACCAGACCACGTTAGACTGTTATGTGGGCTCAAACTGTATGACACACAGGCCAACCCCCCTGAGCACCCCGGACACTTTTTGGCCTTTCCAGCACAATCCGGCCTCACAGTGCCAGGGTGCCTACCCTGGGTGACTCATGTGTGGAGAATGAATGGAGCCGGGATGCCGATAGGCGTTGTGAAAGAGAGAGCACTCCCATACAAGTCTTCACACATACACACACACATAGACACACACACACACACACACTGGCTGGAGAGAACAATGAGAAGTCAGTCCTCAGGCCAGTCTCTTTTTTTCTGTATGTGGGGTGTGTGTGTGTGTGTGTGTGTGTGTGTGTGTGTGTTATGGAGACTACAGTGGCTGGGAAGGACTGTCCACTCCAGGCCACAGTGAGTGGTAGGTGTCAAGAGTGCGCAATGTGACAAATGGCCCCCCAGACAGACAGGCTCGTCCGCAGTGAGCACTCCCAGTCAGCACTTCCACAGGCAAGGACGGAGCGACCAGCAGAGAGAGAGAGAGATAGAGAGAGAGAGTCCACTTCCCCTCTCCCGCTTTCCTCTCGGCCAGTCGCTCACTCACTTTCACACTTCCACTTTTCCCCCTCTCCTTCCCTCCTCCGCCCCCCCCCCCCTCCCTCCATCCCTCCATCCCCCCACCCAGAGGCGTGCGGCGGTCCCCTCTGCTCCTCGTGTGACCACAGGACTTCAGCAGGGTCTCGCCCTGACATACGCCTCGTGTCACTCCGCCGTCTGCAGCCCCTCTCCGCCTCCTGGAGCCAATCTGCTGTCTGAACCCAGCTCCCCCAACCCCCCACTCCGCTCCGCTCAGCTGACACGGCCTCATCAGCTGACCCCGGATCAGCTCTCTCGCTCAACGCCGCCTCTCACCCACACACACACAATAGGGAGAGAAAAAAACTGGGACAATAGGAGGGACACTGGGACATTTTCAAAAAGGGTTTTCCCATTCGGTTGTTTTTCTCCCCCAGTGGGTGAATACGTATGCATAGCAATAATAGTGTAGGGTGGGTGGATAGGAGCCAGATAGCTCATGGGCTGCAGAGACGTGGGGTGGCAGAGAGATAGAGAGATCGAGAGAGAGAGAGAGACGGTCATTAATATATCTCTGGGCTGTGTGCGTGTGTGTGTGTGTGTGTGTGTGTGTACATATGTGTGTGTGTGCGCATTGCTCTGGAGTAGTGGTGACGCCCAGGCCTGATGCTTCACAGGGCCTAATCAATCAAATAATCCAGGAAACAGCGCGGCCACTAAAAACAATTAGAGGCCTTGTCTGAAATCAATAAAAACGAGCCGTGTTCCGTCAGGACACTCGCCGCTCGCTCATTTAATAAAGTCCCCACGGGCGCCCGGCAAAGTCGTCCGTTAGCGCGGGAGCGCGAGAGGTCTCAGCTGGACAAATATGAAAAAATGCACCGGGATGGCCTCATAAAAATGACTAATGGAAAACTATAGAGTTTAATGTGGCTTTGCCATTTTCTTACTCATTTCCTTAGCGTTTTCTTCCCACCTTCTCCCCACTCAGAGTATTGCAAGCAGAGACCCTGGACAGTGCTGGGAGGGGCGAGAGGTATGGGGAAATCTATTCATTCTCAAGTGTTTTGAAAAGGTGTGTGTGTGTGTGTCTGTGTGTGTGTGTGTGTGTGTGTGTGTGTGTGTGTGTGTGTGTGTGTGAGAGACAGAGAGAGAGAGAGAGAGAGAGAGTGAGTGTGTGTGTGAGAGAGAGAGAGTGTGTGTGAGTGTATGAGTGTGTGTGAGTGTGTGTGTGAGAGAGAGTGTGTGTGTAAGTGTGTGAGTGAGAGAGAGTGTGTGTGTAAGTGTGTGAGTGAGTGTGTGTGTAAGTGTGTGAGTGAGTGTGTGTGTGTGAGAGATTGTGTGTGTGTGTGTGTGTGTGGAGGGGGCAAACATGAATAATATCAAAGTAAAAGTGAACAGCGCCTGAATGAGAGGGGCTCATAAAGTTGCCATCAGGAAGAATCAGAGTTGTGCCAGCGCTTGACTGCGGCGCCCATTCATAATTAAAGCAGGGATTTGTATCTGTCTGCTCTCGGCGGCCTCTTGATGAAGGAATATCTCCAGCGACAGCCAGCGCCACCACCGGATTAACTCATTTATTTGTGTCAGACGCCGGCACTCGTAGCAATTTGTAAATCGCAGAAAGGGGTAAAATGTGTGAAAGCACCAAGCTGATTATTACAAATATAGATTATTGGGGTGAGTCCTTGCAGTGTAGGTGAAATAAAATGTTAAAAAAAGTTTACAGTTTTAAAAAGTTTAAAGAAAAAAATAATTGAACATTTTGCAATTGGGGTTAGATTTAAAAACTTTTTTTTTTACATTTTGGGCATTTGTGGAAACTGTCGATAGACGGATGTGTGTGTTTTTCTTTTTCACTGACAGCCTCTCACCTTCCACGTCGGAGCTGAGGTAGTTGCGCACCTCTTTGAGGATGAAGTTGATGTCGTCCTCCGAGGGCATGGGGTGGGGGGTGATGTCGGTGGGCGTGTCCGTGGTCCCGGCGATGGTCATCTTCTCCCAGGGCAGGAAGAAGATGACTCGGCCATCACTAGTAGCAGGGTCCAGAAGGCCCATGTTGTCCGGGCTGGAGAGAGATCAGGGAAATGCAGGGTTGGGGGCGGGGGGGGGGGGGGGGGGGGGTATAGGGGATGAGGAGGTGTAGGAGGAAAACAAGAAGACTGCATTAACCTTTGGTCAGTTGGAGTGGAGAGAGGGGGGGGGGGGGGGTTAGGCTGAGTAGGGGACTCCCCATAATCAGGCTCCTGTCAACGCTGTTTCCACCAGATTAATTCGGCTGCTTTCAATTCTGCAGCCGAACCTCCTTCAAACACAAACACACACACACGCGTGTTCACATACACGTTCACATACGCATGTACACACCAACACAGCAACCACATTTAAAACAGGAAGAATTGGGCGTGGGGTGGGGTGTGGGGGGGGGGAGTTGTGGGGGGGTGTGATAAGGAGAACAGCCCTTGGTCTCCGGGGAACCAAAATAACATGCATCAACAAGCTCTGTGGACACAAGAGGACAGAGCACTGCAGCCCAATCCAATCACAGGGTCCATTTGCACGCGCGTGGTGAGGGCCGTGGGGCCCGCTGATCAGCGCCTCGTCCTCAGCCTGCGGAGCGCCGCGCTGCATCACGCTCTCCAGAGGAGCCGGAGGGCCCATTACGCCTTTGACAAATTGTGCGGCGCGGGACGAAGACGAGCGCAAACATGATGCTCCTTTAGCAAAGTAATAGGCACCTACAGCGGGCCAGATTGATCAAAATGATCCGCAGCCAACGTTCACGGGCCGATACATCAAACGCAAAACAGCCAGCGCGGATTTTCCTTATTCCTGCACCCGGTTGTGGGTCCTGGAGCATGGATGGGCAGGCGGGGGAGGATCACTGCCAAGCCACAGGGATAAGACAGAGACATACGGCAGTGGGGATAGGAGTGTGTGTGTGTGGAGGGGGGGGGGGGGGGGGAGTGTGGGCAGGGTGGGAGTAAGTGCGGAGATGGGGGTCTGAGGGGTGAGTGGGTGTGGAGTTGGGTGCCGCTGCTCACCTGTAATAGCCCGGGATGACGATGTGCACCCCAGCGCTGGGCTGACAGATGTTGGGGATCTTCTGATCATCCATTTTGCGCAGCGAGTCCGTGAAAGGTCCCGTGGCATTGATAACACATTTGGCTCGGACATCAAATTCCTGCCCTATGAAAGAAAACAGCATCAATCACGGGGGGGCGCCCCGTTCCTTCCCGCGGCCGCCTGACAAGTGGATTATTAATTTATCAGCTAACAGCCCCGGCGTAATAGAGTGGCTCGCTGGTGTCGGTGGGAGACTGGTGAGGGGCGGTAATTAATAGGAAACAGACATACCTAATTTCCCTCTCGCCTGCTGGTGTCAGAGTGCAGGGCAGACAGGCGGAGTGGGAAGGAACCCCTTTAGAGATCGCGCGAGCCACTCGCTGCCTTCACACGCTACCCGCTTGGCCTCAAACCCCCCCTCCCCTCCCTCCTCCACTCCCTCCTCTTCCTAACGTAGCTTAGCATAGCCGCCACAATACGAGTAAATGATCTGTGTTGACAAGTGCACACACTGTGACTCTCACGGAGAGGATGCAGTGAGACTAGTGAAGGGGGGGGGGTTGGGGGGTGGGGTGGGGAATCTGTGGGAAATTGAAATTGTGTTGGTCTGATTTTCTAGCTGAGAGGACTCTTACAGTGTACTGAGTGATGGAGAGGGAGAATCTGAAGGTTCCCAGTTGTGAGAGTATGGGTATTATCAATAACTCTGTTTCTCTCATGTGCATACACACACACACACACACACACACACACACACACACACAGACACACACACATACACACACACACACACACACACACACACACACACACACACACAAACAAACATACAAACACAAACGCACACACATACACAAACATTTACACGCACCCACTGTTGAAGAGTATCACGTTAAAAGACATCAGGGGGCAGTCATGCTCTGAGATCACAAAATCATGGTTATTCATGACACGCTTGAGAACCCCATCTCTTCTCCATTTTTTCTCTCTCTCCCTCCCTCCTTCCCTTACCCCCCCCTTCTCTCTTTCTCTCTCTCTATCACTCTCTCTCTGAAGAAGAAGAGGAAGAGGAAGAAACCGGTTCCTGTGCATGACATTTAAAAGGTAACTAAGGCCATTTGGAGTAACGCTAATTCCGCATTACATCCCCCTACCAGATCTGAAGGATCCCAACACCGCCATAAAACGCTTATAAAATATTAAAGCTGCGCTGTGGAAGTACCACCGCCTTGTGCAGGCTTGCGTCGTGATTAGCACTTCAAGACGCACACACACACACACCCCACCCCACACACACACACACATTGAGTCTGGCCCTGAGAAAAAAAGACCCCCCCCTCCCTCCCTCCCTCCCTCCCTCCCTCCATCTCACACACACACACACACACACACACGCCGCCCGGTCTCCCCTTTCTTTTGTTCCGGCGTTACCTGTGATCACGTCCCTGCAGCGCGCTCCGCAGACCCGCGTGGCGCCGGCGCTCCCTGGCGCTGCCCTCTTCAGGAGGTGCAGCACTTCAGTGTAATTGGCTGTGGCAGCCCCATACCTGGCAGCGGTGAGTGCGATGGCGAGGTTCATTCGAGCATCGTTGTGTTGTCCTGCAGCGAGGGGACAGGAGCAGGGGAGAGGATGTGAGTCAGCCCGCAGCCAGTGACTGGTGCTATGGAAGTGTGTCGGAACCGATATGTCACATCTGTCCCTGTCATTTTGCATCAGCGGCTTGGCTGCTCTGGCCGGCATGCCGAGCACACTTAAAGCCACAGTGGCCCTTTGGCCTGTGTGCCAAATCCAGACCCCAACCCCAACCCTTACCTCCCCCCCCCCCAAACCCCCACCGTCACCCCCACCCCGACCTCTCCACCCCCACCCCACCCACACAACACCACCTCCCCTCCCCCCTCTGGTAGGGCCCACCGTGGGGCAAAGGGCTGGGCCAGGGAGGGCTGGGCCCCGTCGTCTCCCCTCTAAACACACACGCACACGTGCACACTCGCGTGCACACACACATACACACACACACACACACACACACACACACACACACAGCATGGATGATGAAGACCTGCTCCCACCACCCCACACCCACTGACTGCACACTGTGCTCTGCTGTGATTTCCCCACACCAGAGGTAAGATACTGTTGTGATGAAACAGACAATTAAAACAAGCAGAAATGCAGCCCTGTTTGTCTATGAGAGAGAGAGCCTCTGCAGAGAAGCATTCAGATGATAATCCACAAGCTAGAGAGGCGGCAGAAGGGGGGAAAGGAGAACACAGAAATCATTGGGAATAATTATTTGAGCCGTCCGTGCAGGACTCTTTCCTCAATCCATCCACATCACGGGAAACACTTGTGACAAGGAATGTTCTTCCTCACAGCTGAGATACTGGGCCAGAATCCCTTTAATGAACAGTGGGGATCTTGTATCAAGATTTATGGATTAATCCCTTTCTGCCACTGAAATACCAGAGATCTATATTCAGAGTCACAAGGTCAGAAGTTTTGTAATTTAAATGAAAGGGTTTAAAAGGTGACAAATGAACAAAGCCGGATTTCATTACAAAGTGATACTTATATACATCTTTTAAGATTTATAGCTGGATAATCTGTGGTTAAAGAAAGGAGAGGAATCCCGGATGATTAATCACTTTTAATGTTGGTGTCTTGGGCAACTCTGTTTCTATTTGTTATTGCCAGGGAAGTTGGAGCCCTTTGGTGCTGGCCGAGGATGTTGCTACCTCGCAGGAATGAAGGAGGCTCGCTGGACGCCTGATTTATTCTTTCCTATTTAAACGACTGGAGGCTAAGTAACTGGTAGGCTCTGGTTAATGCTACCACATGCTCCAAGCCATTCTCTCAAGAAGAAAACTCAAAGACAGCACAAAAACAGCCACACACAAAAAAAACACACAAATATAAAGGCCATGCTTTAAAATGAATTACACACAGGACCATGTAGGCTGCCATAAGGAATTAGAGAATGAAGAGTGTTTTTTTGTTGGCAGAAAACTACGATATTTCTTTGAATCTTTTAGCTTATGCACTTGAGAACTACCTTTGCTCTATAGCAGACCTCTAAGCAAACCTAGCTGAGATCATTCACAGCAGCACAGAAATAGTCAATACATTTAGCCAGCCACAAATACGCTACACATACCATAATGGTGGTGGATAGAATTAACCAGAGCATTTAATACATTTGTGTATAGATCATACATCCTTACACAACAAGGGGAAGAAGTGCCACAACAGCCATCGTGGTACAATTACCACACAGCCTCGCACGCGCTCAGTGCGCAAAGCGAAATTAATGTCAAAACTCCCTGGAGGAGAGGCCAGTGTTGGGCGATGCCCCCACCCCAACCTCAGCTATAATCTGCGCCTCCTGGAGGTACGAAACCCAGTGGAGTGCGAGGAGGTCCGCGGCAGGACAAAATGCTGCAAAATGACAGGGACAATCATGACAATGAATTTCATGTCTCGCAGTCATGAGGCAGAGATGCTTGGCTGAGCTGACTCGTCCAATTAAATTGTTGCAGGTACAGCGGGAGACGCAGTCATTATCCCAGACGCTTCAGCCAACGGCTCCTCTGGCAAACAGGGGAAGTGGAGGGAATATTATACACAAAGAGCCGAGAGGTCCGGGCAAAAGTGCTAAAACAAGAGATTTCCTTCAAAAATTGCGATTATGATATGGTCATATAATATGCATATGCCACTATGTCTGTATCTCTCATCACAGTGAATAATAATAACAAAAATCTTTCACTTTCGCTTGGACAGAATTTTCTCGCAAAAGGCTCCACGTCCCTAAGAGTGAAAGTGTCTCTGGACAGTGAAATCATAGGAGTGTGATGGCTTGCCAAATGTGGAGATGAACTCGGGCAGTGGGAGCCCCAGCTCCAGTAACAGAGGGTCAGCTTCTGAAATGTCACTGCAATGATTGTCCCCAACTGAATAACTGCAGGGAGAAAATGGCTGCTTAAGAGACAAAATTGTATAATAATAATAATAATAATAATCAGCGTAGTATATGCGTAATAATTCGGCCAAGTTAACAGATTTTTATCATTATTATTATTATTTTAAAAGCAGCATATACCAAACGCATATATATATATGCCCTAGAATAAATATTATATTAAATATTACATAAACACTAGCCACAACATGAAAAGGAAAGGTGATATCATTAAAGGTGAAACCATATAAATAGTCCATGTGTCTAATGCCCCCTCCTTTCCCACTTACTTCTGCTAAATGAGTAAGGTTGACACATCACTGCTCACATAGCTGCTCTGTTCCCCCAGAATATGTTGCCTTTTTGCAGTGCATGGGAATCCACATATCCTCAAATGCTAAATGAAGTCTGACAGATGGCCTTGAGAAACAAAGTTGGGAGTTTGCGGCTACAAGGAAGACCTTGAGTAAACAAGACATGCTATGTACACCCGGGCTAACAATGAACATATGCTTTGTTTTTCTGATGCCAACACAGAGCACATACTGCCCGGAGACAGAGAGAGAGAGGCCGGGACGGGCTGGAGCACATCGCCCCGTGGCTGTTTTTTGTATGAAAAAAACCTTATTTCTAATTTGTTTACAGCTGGCTGGCCTGAGAGCACGCGGCTTGTGTAAAAACAGGGAATTACGAAGACGACTTGGGATGAGGTTTTTTTTTTTTGCTTCGGAAAGTATGAGGGATATCACACATATTATTATTTTTTTAACTTCTCCAGTCCTTTCTTCGTGTTAAATTATTACCTGCTGGCAAGAAATTCTGTCTTATCAACAAAATTACAATATGTGTTTTGTGGCCATATGCCGCTATGTATTTTGCCAGCCCCTGCAACGTTTAAGCCCAATATTTGAACAACCATTAACTATTCAAATGAGTGTTTGCTAATGAACTCCCTCTCAAGCACAAAATGTGTCATAGTGAAGTGATAATCTGATGTACAAGATTAATTGCTCCAGAAGACAATTACATTCAGTCAGGTGCAACAGTATGGGAGCAGGGAGAGCTGAATGAATTTCAGGAAAAAAAAAAGACTGGGCAGAGTTAAACTCAAAGCAAAAACACACACGTGAAACAGGCTGCCCTACATTTTTTAACAGAGGTTTTAAATTAGCATATGTGTGGTCAGGGCTGATGAGCCTAATTGAGTTTGTCAATCCTGACAGCGGAGAGTGTCAGCGAACGTGTGACCGGTGGACTAACCGTCGTAGTAGACGATGGCCCCCACCAGCTTGTCCTTCTTCAGCATGGGGAAGAGCTCCAGAGCTCTGGCCTTGCTCAGGACGTAGCTGGTCTTCAGGCACTGAGCCCCCGCCACCAGGTCGTACATCTTGATCCCCAGCCAGTAGTACGGGAACTGCCACCACCTAGCACAGGGGACAGCAGGAGGTTAGAGGAGTCGCTGCTCAGTTAGCTACTGGCTATCAATTGTTATAGGACACTTAAAAGGTGCAGGGGCCTCTAAATGAGGAACACATTTAAAAGCTTTGAGACGTGCAAGAACAACATATATCTGAATAATGATGATAAATAATTGTTCTTGTGTCATCTGTGCTTGTTCTTGTGTCATTTTGATACTTTGTTTGAGGCATACTTTGAGCACTTGTTGTCAATTTAGAATGCAGCAGACATGCAACATAGAGAAATGTGTGTATAACGTACACAGTAATTCCAGGGAACACTGTTTATTTTTTAAGCTTTCAGAGTTACAGTACATGTTGACGTTTACATGTTAACAAGAATACATCAAATATTGATGTTACAAGTGGACAAGAACAAACTACTTACTGCACCTTTAAAGATCAAGAGAGGAATCAAAGACTTCAGGGGTCTGGTGAAAAATCTGAGTTTTAAATCAGACCTAACCTATCAGGACTTCCAGCACATCCTGAAGACTTCATCAGAGAGCAATACATGTTTCATAAAACCGTAGGCGTCCACATTGTATATTCTCGCAATACCTCATTAAAAAGGTGATGTCGCTCGAAAAACCTGCTATACCCAATTTCCAATGAGATTCCAAAGCCATGGGGTTTCAGGTCAGTAACATGGATGGTGAGGCTCTGTTACTGTCACCAGTGGCAGAGGCATGGTGGCGTGAACAACGCAAACTGTCATCTCATCCCAGCGTAAAAAAAAGGGTGCCATCGCAGGCACTCCACACAAAGGCCCCTGTGTTTTTTTTTTTTCCATGTACAGCCACATAAAGTGGAGGCCGTGGTGGATGTCATGGAATTTCATTAGAGCTCTGAACAGGAAAAGACAAAAGGGAAATGCTGATGAACCCAACAAAGGCCGATAAAAAGGCAATTAACAGGGATGGAAACAGCACACAATGTGTACATTAGAATAGAAAACTGATACCGCCTTTGGGTCAAACATGCAAAACGTTGTTTTTCTTGCGCACACTGACGTAACTTTCAGCTGTTTACCAGAGGCCAGTGTTTAAAGCCGCTCTGTCCATGTAAATACTGACCTCTGAGTAGTGGGCTAATCTATTAGGCTAATTTTCACATTTGCAAAATATCTGTGCAGAGATGCAGGCATTCTCACGCTCAAAGTAGTGTAGTATATTTTCTTCAGATGTTGTGCTGCATCTCATATCTGATAAATCTAACTACCATCGCCTTAAAAACTGTTATGAACCCACTGTGTCTGAAACATCTGCTGAAACATTTTATGCTTCACTGATACATTCCATTTCAGACACAGAACAAAGCATACATACTAATGTGCATGGCCAGTCTCTCCCTCTCTCTCTCCCTTTCTCTCTCTCTCTTTCTCTCTCTCTCCCTCACTCTCTCTCCCTCTCCTTCCAACTGCTCAAGTAGTGCTATGTCCTCTCTGATGACAGCAGTAACCCTTTCCAAGGCTCTGTGCGGATGGCGAGGGGTACGGGGGGCAGACTGATGCCTGTGTGGGGGGGTGGCGGGTGATGAGTCGGGGGGTACGGGGGCTCAGCGCGGCACTCGGAGCCTCTCCTCCCAGCCTCGGTAATGAGCCACACCTGTACACTGCTTTAAATACCAGAGAGGATCGTAAATGTCATGTGCAATTAAAGCTCATGATACAAAGCGGCACAAATCAAATCAAGCCCCTCAGTTCACGCCGGCCCGAGACGAGGAGATGATGGACCGCACGCTCGCACGTCGCCCCCCGCTCTACCGAGAGCAATCGGCGGGAAGTTTATTGCCTCTGGGGCAGGGCCAGGGGTTTCAGGGGGTTTTAGTGACCACAGTGGGTCTGCACTGGACCAGACTGCCCCCTGGTCTGAAGTCAAATAACAGAGCATCTTCAAGGAGGGGGGGCTGCGGGGTGGGGGGGGGCACCTTGTTCAGTTTTACGGCACCAACAGATGTGCTGCAGATGAGCGCAGTATCTGCTCATGGCGGAAGCCATTCAGGTGTTCTCCCGGTTCTTTTGCCGTTAATTAATCAAATTACGGTTTCATCTGTGCCTGTGATTGGGTGACCTTTTGCGGAGCCACTTCAATCACAAGAGCTCAGGTGTCACGTGGGTCGACTGACACAGATTGGGATGGAACTTCACCATCACCATCACCATCAGCATCAGCATCACACGCGCTTGTTCAGGTAATTGGAGAGGGGCATCCCTCCGACTCCAAATCCACAAGTTCATCATAATTAAAACCAAACGCAAAGGAGCCATTTCATTAACCACTAGCATCTACAATTAGCATGTCTAGTGCTCACAATCCCATCAGGTGGACCAGCAAATGGACCGGCCATATCAGACCACAAGATTAGTCACACTGGTATAATGTCCGGCAGGAAGGTTAAGCGGTATGCAGATATTGTCCTTCTTACTGAGCCGGACGCAGGTCTAATGAGAGACGGAGAACACTTACTTGTAGACGGGGAGCATTATGGGTAATGGGGCAGAGAGATGAGGAGCGACCTCCAGCAGGTTGGAGCGTTCATGGAGAGCCTCCTTCACCATCAGATACTGCAACAGAAGCCAGAACGTCACTACACCACTGTTGCAAAACACTACTCTAGAGACGTGTCATACACAAGTAGTGTTGCTCATGACTGTGCCACTTAGCTTTGCCCCAACTTGAAAGGACTTAAGCAAGCTCACTGAAATATGAATAAAGCTAGACTGGATATGCAGTAGAAGTGTCTATCTATCCAGGATATTTCTGTGGGTGCTCTTTTGAGTCTTTGCCAGTCAGGTAGAATGCCCCATCCCCTCTCTCTGTGTAACTGCTGAGTGTGCACTTGCATCGCCTGCAATCACACTAATTGGGCCCTTCCATGGTTCACCTGGATGACCCTGCTATGTTCAAACAGATAGGAAAATAGGCCCAGGAAAGAACAACACGGGCCTAAAATAATGAGATTCCTCAGGTCTCCGGGAATGTAACAGAAAACGATGACATTTGGATTTGAACCCAGGTGACTCCTTAACAATACGCAGACAAAAGGGAGACCCAAATGCTTTACTCCACCCATTACTTTGATGTAATTTTCCATATTAATTTCCATCTTGATAATGACAGCCGCACTCTATTTTTTTCCCCCTCAGTTCAATCCCAGTGCGGTGTGGTGAATTCTTTGAAATAACTTTACTGAAAGAGAAGGAGACAGGCAGCGGGAGAAGGGGGGAAAAAAAGAGAAAGATATCACCTCCACTCAGTCTATGTGTGCATGTCAAGAGCTCGCCCGAATGAATGATGAACAGAGTGGGGAAATAGAACAATATGACCAGACGGACCAGGAATTCCACAGATAAGTGTCAGCCGTGGAGAAAAAATGAAGCATTTACCTGTTCATAATCTAATTTCATGATGGCTTTCTGTAGATATCGGACTCCGCCGTGAATGAGCTTGGTGCTTCTGCTGCTGGTCCCCGATGAGAAATCGTCTCTCTCTACCAGGGCAGTCTTGAGATCTGACAGTGGGGAAGCCAAGGCAAACAGATCAACAGCAGCCTGATATTTGGCTACTTATTTTCCCCAAATGTTTAGAATGCATTGCATATCATTTTCATATGCATCGTCCCTCTGCTGTAATGTGCTCGGAGGAGAAGATATTGAGAGGGCATTCATATCTCCTTTGGGTGCCAGGCTCCATTCATATTCATGGGAGAGGCTATGGAAGGTGTGAAACCTAAAATGTTTACCAAAAAAAGCAGTTTATTTTGAATCATATTTCAAATTCATATTCTGCAGTCAAGGATGCCAGAAACTATTCCTGAAAGGGAATTGCTGAGGAGATCTATCCATAGGCTATAGTCAGATTCTGATGATGAAAAAAATCTTTAAATTGATAGTTTGAGAGGATCAGATTTTGTTGATGTGTGTTTTCCAACATGGAATGGAGTTGTTTGTGGAGTGGATAAATCCGGAGAACTCTTAACATTGAGGACTAGTCCTCCCTCTCAGTTTCAGTCTTTCACCATTTCAAGCTTCTGTCCCTGATGGCTGGAAGCTGCAAATCCCAAATTTGAAAAGAAGAAAGGGGAAATAAATGTGGATTAGGGAAGAAGGATGAGGGGTTTCCAGTTCCCCCCAACCCCCCTCCCCATTTGTTCTCCAACATTAGACAGTAAAAATGGATAAATGAAAAAAAAAACAAGGGAAAAAAAACAGATTAAAAGAACCTCAAACCATGAGCATAGATAATTGATTTAGGAAGTAATGGGAACCACACGAGCAACCACAGGCGTACCCAGAGAGTCATGTTTCAAACGGCATGATTGGGCTTCTGCCCTCTCACTGTCTCTCTTGGTTTTTTTTTTCTGGAGGAGGAGGAGGAGGAGGGCGAACATCCTCCAAGTCCAACACTTCCGCCACTCTTCCCTCCCTCCCTCCCTCCCCGAGATCCCCAGCTGAAGCGACTTAAACGCCTGAGCTCCGGAGAGGAGGCTTGGAAGCAGCTCCATCACAATGGAGTATCAGGTTACGCAACATCAGCACGCCGAATATCCATCGCAAAAGCTTGCGAGGGGGGACCAGCACAAAAGTGTGCCGCGCAAAAATCCCCCCCAAATAAAAAGACGCCTCTGAACCGCAGCTTGCCTGCCACAACAGCAAAACAAATTGGATTCATTCGATTTATTTTTGTTGACGTCCGCCAGTTGAATCTGTGCGCGTGCGTGCGCGCGGCGTCTACAGCACACTGTGAACACACAGCTCTGTGGTGGTATCTACAGTCCAGAATCCTATGCTTAGGTCTCGTTTAAATCCGCCGGGCGTGAGTTAATCATAAAAACACTCTCTGTTGTTTCCTTTATTTCTCATCCAAATACAAATGGAGGCAACTTATTGTAAACCTCTTTGCATTGCATTTGGCTCCCTGCTGTGAGTACATGGTGGAAATGGACCCCAGGACCGGTGACTAGGGCCTCTCTTAGGCCACGCGACACTGGTTCATCCATTCATTAATCATTTAGCCTTCCTAAGTCCTACTTATGCTAACACCTCAGCTAATGCCTCGTGAGAAATGACAAACACACAGTGGGGGTGTCAGGGCAAGATGGTGGGTTCGGGGTTAGGGGTGTGGATGGGTGTGTGGGTGGGGGGCTTTGAACTTACTGCGTGTGACGGCGTCTAAGGCACAACCTGAGCCCGTGGCCCCTCCCCCAACCACGAGCACGTCGAACTCGTCCGTGTGGCGCAGGGCCGAGAGCTGGTCCGCTCTGGAGGGGAGCGCATCCTGCAAGGCCATTTGCACCTGTTCCGCCGCCTGCACTCGGGCCTAGCCCATCCGAGCAAACAGACCAGTCATCCATTTCATTGTCATATGACTCGGGGGGACAGTGCACATTAATAAATGCATTTCATTATTATGCACATGTCTTCATATTCTTTATGATGGATTTTTAAGAAAACACCAATCATGCATTTTCTGTGGGGGAAAAAAGCGTCTGACAGCACAAAGAAATAAGAAACAATCAATCACATGCTAATTTATTTACTTCCCCCCCACCACTCCAAACTAGTGTCCGGCTAGATTAATCACGAATATGCATGCCACACAAGCATTCAAAAACAATACTGCAGTCATGCAAGAGATAGGGAGGCACTCAGCTGTTAGAAGATATGTAGACAGTTGAACAAATACTGTAGGACAGCACGTATGACCAGTGAAATTAGTGTTATTTTTGGAGGAATAACATAATTTCTTACCCATTGAGGCTTTTGGATGGAACATGAGGGACAAATGAGACCCAGACAATGCAGTAAGTGTTTTTCAACGATGGATAGATCCAGTTTAAAATAAAGTTTCAATTACATTACATCCATTGTGAGAACAGAAGTGTTTTAAAAGACATCCAAATGAAAATGTGTGTATTGTCTCTGTATATCAAAATGCGATGTGTAAAATCCCCCTAATGTGAATTATATGCATGTGTACTAATGTGACAGCAGGTACTTTAGAGAACAAATGAGTCATGCCAGGTGATGTAGCTGCTATGCTAAACAACCTGACAAACACAAGCCTGCACCTGGAGTCTGCTGTTACTTATATTCACATCACCAGTGCACTGACACATGTGCTGCTTTAGGCCAGAGAGTTTAGTTAAGAACAACCTATTAAAACATCAGAGTAAAAAGAGTCACCCGTGTGTTACTTTCCATCTCCTGTGCTACTGTACTTTCATCACTGGCTGTGGTTTCAGACATATTAACATTATGTCCCCCAGCTTTAGAACTCTAAGTACGATGTTTGGCCATTATTCTTTTGGAGGCTTACCTGTTTTTGTTTTTGCTCCCTCAGTTCTGAAAAGGCATACAATGCGACAGTCGTTCCCCCACCAAGGGCTGCTACCTTAGCTGCCTTCCGCACTGCCATAGTGTAGGCCTACGGCCCAGCTTTCCTGACTGGAAAAGAAAGGCATCATTGTTTTTAGTTGCATACTTGAAGTAGGCTTTTATGTGCCAAATTCAACTTGCTGTGCAAACTCCTTTCTCCTGAAGTCACAAAACCATTTATAATGGCACTTCATTTTCAGTTCTTTCCTTATACTATAAGTTACACAAGGATGTTTTAACCCATGGTTACCCCCACAGAGGAGGCTATTCTTTAAGTGCAGTTTCTTTGTCAGTCTGTAAACAGGATTACACAAAACTGTCGTCCAAATGTTCATATGACATTGTGTGATATAATGCATAGCATTTGGCGGAAGTCTACATTCTTCTACCTTACATAAGTCATCATTAGTTACCTTACCAGATATCGCGTTATCTATCTTTTTTTTTTATCTTCGTATAAAAGACACATTAACAAAAAGACCTCTGAGTACAACCCATTTAGTAATACTGGGCAAAGTAATTATGCTACTTTTCAGTCATTTAGAAGAGCTGACTGAGCATAGAGGTAAAATGTCTTCTTGGTTTGAATGAATGGGGCTCCATTGCAAAAGCAGCACATGTTTAAAAGAAGCGTGTCAAGCTTCTTAAATGATTACACAAAACACTTAACTACATTACTCCACTTACGGCCTCAACACCACTTCTGCTCCCTCTAGTAAATATGTTTACCCTCATAGAGATTGACAAGGCCGCGCCAGGTTCGCCTCCGTTCCACTGGAGCACAATTTAACAATTGATTGTGGCATCGAGGCCACCTGCAGCTTCCGAATACATTTTCATGAGAAAAAAGCACAAGTAGGATATATTGCCCCATGACATGAATATGCAAGGACCTGCAGACGCTGGCGCAGTCATTACTAATGTTGCTGCCAATTACAGAGCATGTCATGACACTATGATCCATGAATATTCATCGCTGACTGATATACAGACGCTATTGAGCAAAGGCCTCTGTCCCCATATTACTGTCTCATTGTGGCTGGTGAACAGGTATCTCCATCATGCCAGCAAGGCACCATCCAGCTGCCAGATAAGCTGTTCCACCAGGCCTAACTAGTTAAATGTGTGTTATATAAAGGTGTATTAAAGTGATGGAGCACTCCCTGGCTCAGAAGAGCATGCATTAAAGCATATTAAGTAGACATTTAGTCTTCTAAAGAGGGAGCCTTAAATTGGAAATAAGACATAGCACACTGCCTAAAGGAATGGGATGTTTCAGGTGTCTCAAAAATGACAGTGCACGCCTGTGTTCTACTGAAACAGTAAGCCCGAAAAATGTCCCTATGCATGTCTTTGTGTGAAGCCTGCTAGATGTTTAGCACTGTGTCAAAGTACCCCAAGCTCAATGCAATCTAAAGGCTAATGAGTTTGTCATTCAATTGGCTTCAAATTTTGAAATCCTAAAATTCCTTTGGCAGTGATTGGAGTTGGACTATTGTGTCCCACGTACAGTGAAATCTGATACAATTACAGCCAACTGGCAACCAGCTATATTTAACCTTCAAATGTTATCAGTCATTAAAGGGGCACAGAAGTTTGCAAAACATTAAGGTTAATGGCTGTTACCTAGAGATAAGTGTATGAATGATGCTTGCCTGTGGCTAGTAGGTTAAGTTTGAGATCAAACGATAGCTGTTGTTACCGTTTTTCTATTGATTTATATGTATTTTCCAGTTACTAAGCAAGCTAAATCTCAGTGCCATTCTTCTCCCAAAGGTTATGCAATTGAACAGTGAGTACACAATATCAAGTGGAGTTTCTGAAGTGTATTAATGATCCACTGCATTTCAAATATGAGATTAGTTATTCTCACACTACCCACTACTTGACTATTGCAAATGCTCTCTAATGCCCTATATGGATACAGATACAATGACTGAAACATGTTTTATTGTTACAGAGGTAACATTCATAATGGCAATGAAAACATAGGCTATGCAATATGAATCTTAATGTATTTGTAAAAACAACAGACCTGATCTAAAAATAGATGTGTCACTTTTCAGCAAATTGACTGAATGTAGTCTGCAACAGAACCCATGGCCTGGTGTCTCTTGTGTTCTGCATAGCAGCTGCTAGTCTTAAAGGAGTCAAGACAGACGCACACATGAACTGAGTGTAGTCATGGGTCTGATACGTCTTGCATACAAAGTCTAGATTTCAGCCATAAATGCTTTAAAGCTCACAATACATGCTTTGAGTACTTCTGTAGTTGACTTGAATAGAGTAACTTGATCAGTTGATTTGTGTTTGTGAGCCAGACTAACTGACACACATCTTAAGGTACAGTAGGCCTATGTATACATATACTGTAGCCTATACAGTGAGCCACTGGCTTTCCTGTCCCATCAGAATTGAGAGATGGCATCTCATGCTTTAAGGATGCTCTTTAAATCTACTACCTAGTGCCATTTACAGTACAGAAATAGGCCTACCTTATAGTAGTTTGTATAAACAAAGCTTTCAAAGCCAAATTTACAATGCAATTTATGACTCATGTTTACTTTAATCACAATCTCATATGTGTGCTTTGAATTTCATAAACAGCCTACACCACAACACTAGCCCACCACACCACAACACCAATTCTGTCAGGAATGCACCAAACAGTGCAAAAGTGACCCACAGATTTGATGCAACCACAAGATAGCTGGCCCTCTCTATGAGGGTAGAGAACTATATTGATCATCTTGTACCTGACTCAAAAGCTGCAAGGAACAACTGCATCTTTTGACATGACAGCTTTGCATCATGGATGCTGTAGTTACTCTTTCACTTAGACAAGAATCGTGGGATTTAGATTTGGCACTTACGGCTTCTTCGATGCTTCGAGGTAATCTTGTGTACCCAACAAAGTAGTCAATGACAGCCTTTGCAGTGATTGTGGCACGCAAGGATTTATCTGCAACTGTTTTTGGCAACAAAACAAGGAAGTGAGGACAGTTTGATGAACGGTTCGCTCATCGAATCGAATTGGAGGATGGGCCTCCTTATCCAATCGCGCAGACTCTTACCGGATTACATCGTACTTGCCGGTGACGCAGTGGTTTAAGATCTTTAAAGTCAGAGAGATGAATCTGAAGGAGCTCAACTGCAGAATTCAGAGAAACGTCTCTGATTAAAGTAACATCCCAATATAAGAACCGTGATGTCATAAATGAAATATTCCTCCTGTGTTGATGGATCACAATATTGATTACATGAGTGAACAGATATTCTGTCATCATGTAATTTCTCTTCAGGACTAGGCTACGGGTAGAAGCTATTGATAAATGACGATATCACAACATCTATAACTTGTGTTATGAGTACAACGTTGTTGGTTAAACTTTCAGGGAAGGTTTTCCTCCTATTTCTGGCTCAGACTTCAGAGCGTGCGTGCATCTTGTCAGCAGGATGATCTTCAGCAAAGATCTTCAGTATTTAGTATTTAGTCAGTCAGTTGGAACAGGTGGAACATAAACGTGGCCTGAAATTTTGACTTGCTGTAGCCTAACAGAAAAGACCTAAGACTCCCTGAACAAGAAACACTGACATGTGTATGTTGTTGCATTAGCCTACTAAATGGAACATATTTTACTCTTTAACGTTTGTACTAGCAAAATTATTCTGACAGTGCTAATTTAACTGTAAACTCTTCATTTTTTACTTTACATGCATCAAAACAACTTATGTCTGCTAAAAACCACCAGACCTTTAATCACCTAACCTATTTCATATTGTTCAGGTAGGCTACTGTTCGCATGTGGAAGAAAAAACAAAAGCTCTTGCAATGCCTCTCACTAGGGAGCTCTTCAGCTACTAATGAAAAGGCTAGGCTACATCATATTGGTCCCTTAGTTTGGATAGCCTACATTTATGCTAGATTACTGAATTCTCTCTCTCTTTCTCTCACACACATACAGTACAGAGAGAGAGAGAGACAAACAGACAGACACACAGACACAGACACACACACACACACACACACACACACACACACACACACACACACACACGCATGCACGCACATGCACACGTGCACACACACACACACACACACACACACACACACACACACACACACACACACACACACACACACACAAAGCTTACAAATCTCCTTTTTACTGTTCCTCTCTAATATGAGTTATTCAAATATCTTCCACAATTTCAGTGGTATATCTATATCCACATCATCATATTCAGGTATCAACAATAGCGGTCTACAAATGTGTTTGCCAGTGTGGCATCTCTTGAGTGACTGAGATTTGTGTTGGAGTGATGCTGCAGACCTCTTACAGTCATCAATAGCCTCTGCTACTTTAAGTGCATTAGGTAGGGAGAACACATTCAGTACTGTTCTCAGAGAATATTTTTATCTGACAAATATTTCATACTGTCGGTATGACACTGTCAAAAATATGGACTAATATGGTGATACAATTAAAACATAACATTGAGAAGCTAAATACACAAAATGATAACTACACCCAGTACTTGGCACAATACAATTGAACAAATTATAACTACCTTGTAGGCCTATTTTTTGTTGGCATCAGCATAATATAACTGCTAAATTGGGAAATCAGGAAATTCTCCACTGCAGGCTGTGCACGTCAGACCTGCCCAAAGCAAAGTTTAAAGGCTTTTCCCTTGTGCTGTGTCAATGGTGGGAAGTCTTAAATGAGTTTCAAGTAATCACTTACTTGTCCATGAGAGAAATCTTAGCCAAGTATAGGCATAGATAGGGTTCTATTCACTGGGTTTGATGATGAGGTAAGATCAGTTTGAATGACCAATGGCTGGTGAACAATACTGTCCTCTAGAGGAGAGTGCAATATGCCATGGAGAGAAAACTGAGATACTATGACAAGGAAATTCATGTGTTTCATTTTTTTGCTCAGGCCAAATATTTATAAAGTGAATATGGTGGTCTGAGTATAGAGGGCTATCTCTATTTATAGTTTTATGATATTTTATCTACGTGATCATGTGAAGTATGGATACTTGTGCTTATCTATAACGGTTGTTTAGTTAGGAGTAGGCCTATGTCCTCTAACATCATGTGTGAACTACTGTAACTGTGTAGTAACCAAAGACTTCAGATAAGGTGCAAAAACAGCAATGTGACTATTTCTTGCAGGGTGCGTTGGCAGCGTCAAACCTGGCCTTCCTTGCGTCACGCTCCAGTGTGCCGGTTGCTCACGCATTTCCCTCTAAAATTGGCCCATGATGACAACTGACAGTGCCGGTTACTAGCCCACTCCAAGTCGACCAGCTGGGACAATTACTAGGCACACATCTTCACATGTACAAATGCACGAGCATTTACAGCATCTACAGCTTTCGGTTTCTCCCCTCTTGTGGCCTATAGAGAAAAATATATTGGATTGCTTGTTTTGTTTTATTATTTATTTATTTATTTATTTTCATTAAACGCGACAGATAATTAAACTGCAAACTCTAGATGTGTATGGCGTGATGGCGTGTACAGAACAATGTTAGGCTACAGTATGTATGCAGTACAGTACAATATGCCTATATAGCCTAGCCTATAAGGTGAAGTGAAAATCAAGCTCTGTGATTGTTTGATTTTTTTTACTACTTCTGTATGTTACAGGGTTCAAGGAACATTGAACAAGAGGCCCATGCTCAGTTCTACCCGCAAACAACACACTAGTCTATCTGAGCAAATTAATTGCTACTTTAATGAAAAGGCAACTAGGCAAGGACAGGCGTTGGCCACTTGGAGTCCGAAGTTTTGCGCAATGGCCGAATGTCTTCCTATAAGTATTCTATTTCCTTTTCATGGCGATGCAAAACACAATTTCAAGTAGCAGAGGACAGGTGTATAAGAACGGCACCTTTTGCAGAAGACTTGAAGCTCGTTTTAAAGGGATTGGTGGCAGCCTGACGACGCCGATGACGTCCTCGCTGTAGACACGTGGGCCGTGGTTAGCGGAGCTCACATAAACAAAGGCACATTGGAAAGACTGAGTAGTCGATGCCCGTATTTCCAGCTGCTCGCTACACAAGCGGCAAGTCAGTTTCGTGAAACCGTCTGGTCGCTTATTGTATTGTGGAGCTTTACAACTGACAAGGAGAAGATATATTCTCACTCTATTGGTACATGGATACTCTACAGCTTGTCTGATGGTTCCATAAGGTATGTTTAGACGATTTTGTTATTTATCATTATTTGTCAGATTGGTTGACAGTAGCCTACATTGTTATATTTGGTTGTAATGTTTCAGATGAAACACTGTGATGGTGAACTCAGGGATTAAAAGTAACAATATCAATGTAAAGAATGTAAAGAGCTGGCGTTTACTTAATCTCTCTGTTTCCCTGGATATAGGCTACGTAGTTTGCTAAATTGAAGGGGAATCTCGACCCTGTCATATTGGGTCATGTTTGAAATAGTTTGCTTTTTAAAACAGTTTGGTCTTGAGATAATGATGGTGGGTTTATTAGGTTTTTGGGATTAAATGTTTCTTCAAAAATATAAACTCAAAGAGCGTGCGTTCCAGTGGAGACGTCCGTGAATGCGCTTCTACAACAAAACTTTATTTCTTTCTGTAAACTCTTGAAGCACTTGCTGGGATTGAAGTCTGTAATCTTTATAATTTTATGTTGCAAATTTTCGGTGTCATAACATAACACTGTGCAACTGATTTCTTTCAGTCAGTGACAGTCAAATTCTTTAACTGTTGAGAGCGTGGTTTTTGCACACTTGGAGTATGAGTCTACATCGCCATTGCGCAGTCAGAGTAAAAGTTATCTATTTTAATAGGGGGAGAATCCAGACAAAACACTACTTTCTTGAATCCTGATCCCAAACCGATCCTGACAGCATCATCCATTTCAAGTGTCTCCAAATTACAGTCACACGACTGAAGGTATGAGAACGAACTCACTTCACTGTTTGAATTTACAATTTAAAAAAAATACTGAAATGAAAGTCTAATAGCATGAGCCTGTTCAGAGCTAATGCATGCCAAGAAAAGTATGTCGGAAAAGTTATTCTCGTCTTTCTATACGTCTGCTTGTGCATTTCTTCCTTTTAAAATTGTATAGTTATATGATTAACAAGCACACAATAAATAACAAATTAAACCTTTTTTTGCTTTTATTTTTTGCATACAGCCATGCCCTGCGTCCAAGCTCAGTATGGGTCATCACCTCAAGGAGCCAGCCCTGCTTCCCAAAGCTACAGCTACCACACAGGTGGAGAATACAGCTGCGACTTTCTCACGCCTGAGTTTGTAAAGTTTAGTATGGACTTGACCAACACTGAAATCACAGCCACCACCTCGCTTCCTAGTTTTAGCACATTCATGGACAACTACAACACCGGTTACGACGTAAAACCTCCCTGTCTGTATCAAATGCCCCACGCTGAACAGTCCTCTATCAAGGTGGAAGACGTTCAAATGCACAGCTACCATCAGCAGAGCCATTTGGCCCCGCAGTCCGAGGAGATGATGGCCCACTCTGGGCCCATGTACTTCAAGCCTTCCTCGCCACACGCTCCCACGACGCCAAACTTCCAGGTGCAGCCAAACCACATGTGGGAGGACCCCGGGTCCCTCCACAGCTTCCACCAGAACTATGTGGCGGCTTCGCACATGATGGACCAGCGTAAGAATCCGGTGTCTAGACTGTCCCTGTTCTCATTCAAGCAGTCCCCTCCCGGCACGCCTGTCTCGAGCTGTCAAATGCGCTTTGACGGTCCCCTCCACGTCTCCATGAGCCACGACAGCCCGGGAGCGCACCGGGGCTTAGACGGCCAAAGCTTCGCCGTCCCCAGTGCCATCAGGAAACAAGCCGGGCTAACTTTCCCCCACTCTCTCCAGCTTGGCCATGGACACCAGCTGATGGACAGCCAAATCCCTTCCCCTCCATCCAGAGGATCGCCGTCTAATGAGGGTTTGTGCGCAGTCTGTGGAGATAACGCCGCTTGTCAGCATTATGGAGTTCGAACTTGCGAAGGCTGCAAAGGCTTCTTTAAGGTAAGCTAATTTGTTTCATATGCAATCGGGGTGATTTCATTTTTTTTGTTGTTGTTGTTGTAAGCTGATAAGAGGATACTTTTGACGAAATAATACCCAAAAAATGCTTCCTGTGATGGTGCAAATAGCATACATCTGTATTTTATCTACACCTGTGTTATGTCAGCTGTAGCTCAGTAGGTCTGTTGACAGTCATCGATAAAAGCTCTGTCATTATCCCAATTAAAGTGTGATTATTTGACTAATTTTTAAATTGTTCTATCATACCATCCTTTATAGGATTAGTGTAGCTTAATTGACCGGCGTTTGCTCCCACACAGCTTTAGTTGCTTACCATGAATGACTCCCTCCACTTAAACCATTTATCTCTTCCAATGAAACTCATGTGCTGTCAGAATGTGCTGTCATGGAATTTAGAGAGGCGGCCTACCTGTAAATTGCCCAGAATACCCGGGGTTCTTTGCATACATTTAACCGACACTATGTTGTGTCAACCCGAAGCGCATAGTGCTGACAATCTGATTAATTTAAAACCTAAAAAATATCCTGTCTGTTTACAGCGCACTGTTCAGAAGAATGCTAAATACGTCTGCTTAGCGAACAAAAACTGTCCTGTTGACAAGCGCCGGAGAAACAGATGCCAGTACTGCCGCTTCCAGAAGTGCCTTGTCGTCGGGATGGTGAAAGAAGGTAAAAAAAATATTTTGCATTGTCAGTCAATGTAATTATTAGTAAAATGAACATAAACAAAACTAATCCAATTTGGCTGTTGATGCGCAGTGGTGTGATTGTATTTTGTACCACTGGAAGTTAATGATGCATCACAAGAATAATGACACCTTTTTTACGTTATTTCTTGCAGTTGTTCGGACAGCCAATCTAAAGGGACGAAGAGGCCGTCTACCTTCGAAACCCAAAAGTCCACAAGATCCATCACCCCCCTCTCCGCCCGTCAGTCTTATCAGCGCTCTGGTTCGGGCCCACGTTGACTCGAATCCCTCCATGTCTGGCCTGGACTATTCCAGGGTAAGGCCCATTTTCAGTGCATAGGCTACGTTTCTAAAGAGCGACTAAATACCGTAGGAGTATTTGTCTGGATGTCATTAATATTACGTACAGTTTAATGTCAAGCTATGATGTATAATGGACTTTGAACATATGAAAGGTGGCATATTTTATTCTGTAAACTGCTTTGAAACAGTGAGTTCCATAAAACACACAGACGAGTATAACTGGAAAAAGTACACCCCCTGCTCGAAATAGGCTTTGCAATTTCACGGGTTATATATTTTAAAGGACCTCATTAAGCTCTGTCTAAATTAAATTCCAGTTTCAAGCTAACCCTGACTACCAAATGACTGGAGACGACACTCAGCATATCCAGCAGTTCTATGATCTCCTGACGGGCTCCATGGAGATCATCCGCGGATGGGCCGAGAAGGTCCCCACGTTTGCTGATCTCCCCAAACAGGACCAGGACCTGCTCTTTGAATCAGCCTTCCTGGAACTTTTTGTTCTGCGCTTGGCGTACAGGTAAGGCCTGCAGATTAAAGCGTCGAACGTGATAATGAGCAGCCATCCTTTAAGCTCTGCCGCGATGAGCCTCTTAAATCCTCATTTAATTGCTCGCGGTAATTAATGGCATTTTATTATTAATTGCAGGTCCAACCCGGCGGAAGGCAAACTCATTTTCTGCAACGGAGTGGTTTTGCACAGGCTACAGTGCGTGCGCGGATTTGGAGAGTGGATTGACGCAATTGCGGAGTTCTCCTCGAACCTCCAGAGCATGAACATAGATATTTCAGCTTTCTCCTGCATTGCTGCACTCGCCATGGTAACAGGTGAGAATCATGCATATATTTCTTTACTTTATTATTTTTGGGCTGAAATAAATCCCCCTGGGTTCTCTACATGCATTAGATTAAAAAAACACATTTAGCTGAAGCGGACCTTAGAACAATTAATTAATTTCGTCAATGCTTTAATTTCAGAGAGGCACGGTCTTAAGGAGCCGAAGAGGGTGGAGGAACTGCAAAACAAGATAGTAAACTGTCTAAAAGACCAAGTTACTTTTAACGGCGGTGGTTTAAACCGTCCAAACTACTTGTCAAAACTTTTGGGAAAACTCCCGGAACTGCGCACGCTCTGCACACAAGGTCTGCAGCGCATCTTCTACTTAAAACTTGAAGACTTGGTCCCTCCGCCAGCAATAATTGACAAACTTTTCCTTGACACCCTACCCTTTTAAAACACCAACAGACAATTTCACACGACCTCAAAGAACTTCCACGGACTCTGAGTATACCTGTCGCATTTTTTTTTTTAAACAATCGGCGCTCTTTCCCCCTTAACTATTCGCAAGCCACATCAAGCCTCCAAATAGCGATCAAGGATCCATAAATGACCATGCAGAAGAGGATGAAAAATAAAGACCATCAGCAGAGTGATAGGTTACCAGCTCTTCTGCTTTGTAGGCTACAATCTCTCCTGTAAGAAAATGAACAACCTATTACAGGGAAAGCTATTCACTAATGATTTTCTGTATCTGATCTGGAAAGTCCATGATGAAGTTGAAGAATTTCTTGTAACTGCTATTCCTAATTATTGGCATCTATGTAAACAGTTAAATGTAATATAATCCATTTATATATACATATACATACGATAGATTTATGTGATGCGTCCAAAAACGCGACTTTATAAGATGTGTATAAAGCTCGTAAAAACCTTTCGTTTGTTTTCTTTTATAACGTGTGCCTATGTGTCTGTCAGGATTTCAAAGGAAGTATTTGGAAAAGGCAACGCATGTTGTAGGATTTTTATAGGCACTTGCTATTGAGGTGATGTCTATATTATACATTATATTCCGGACACTATGTAGTCTGCTAGATTTTATAAAAATTCGTAGTATGGAACAACTTTTATGTATGACACATGTGAAAAAGTATATCATCTGTATAGGTAAAAAGGGACCCATCGTGTTTGTAAAACTGTCAGACATTCCTCGTTTGTATGTGTTGTATGTATTGTTGCTGTTTAATATAAACGTTTCTATATTTATTATTTTGTTGCCAAAAGCTACATTAAGCATGGTGCAATTTTAAAATAATTTCAAACATTATTCATTATTAGCACGTTGTCTTTGTTTTCCTGTCTGAGAGACGTCTAAGCAGTTATGACATCATTTCCCATCTAAGATAAAAGTATGTCATATATATTCATATAGGTTTGTGCTGTACATCCACTGCCTTTTTCTATGGTGTAATTGAGTATTGCAATGCGTTCGGTGCCGATTCCGAAAAAAATCTCAATGAGAAAGAAATATTTAATGTTTACAAATAAAACTTCTAAAGCATTCCTCTTGCTAATTTTCTCTCCATAACTGGCACTGACCAAACTGGGTAAGATATGATCATATGAAATTATTTCAATTAGGCTATCTACGATAAAGCTAAAGTAATATGCTTATTTATGAAATAATAATGCATGAATGCAAGCAGCAGGTTGTAGTTTTTAATATACAGAAAATAATTATATAAAATATAGTCTTATTAAATAACTTGGTAACAATGACCCGATTATTCATTTGATTCATGTGAATAGTGTTCAGACTTGACTGAATAAAGGCGAAAGACTAGGCTACATCTTTTCAAAGTCAAGAAACAACAAGACGTGTTTTGTTGTGAACGTGTGCAATCAAGCTGCATGATGGTATTGCAACGTAAAACAAATGGCCTAGAGCTTATAACAGATATTTCAAACGAAACAAGGAATTAAAACAAACATTTATAATCAACCTCCCTCTAAAGACCAAACGAATTAACGTAAAAGCAACCAAATACCTACATAGGATTATTTAAAAGACAAAACTAAGTTTTTATCCTCACGAGAGGTTCTGATGATTGGACAAATGCTGTAACAGCCTACGCAGATGAACTTTAAAGGGACAAGATAGAACATCTCTGCTGCATTTGTGAAAGTAGATTTAATTGTCACGTCTTCTTTATTTTAGGCTCACCTTCAATATAATGGTTTCTGAAGTGGTTGACTATTTAGCTAAGTTTTACGCTTGGTGGACATTAGGTTATCCACCTTGCGAAAGTGTAACCTAAAGAAATACGAACATGTTATTTTTCGCGAATAGAAACAAAAACAAACAAACATAATTAACGAAAATTAATTATTTGGTTAGTTAGTATCGCCCATGAAGCAATTTTGACATAACTTTCAGTAACACTTCGTGGTTTGATGAGCCAACGGAAAGATGAAATGTGTTTGAGAGAATTGATGAAGCTCTGAAGATCAGCCTGTTAGAATACTTACATCAACTTATGTATAATACTTGTTTAATATCTTCTATAGTTGACAATATGGCGTTGTCACAGCATAAAACAAAAACTTTCACTAGGCTACTTTTAGTTTCTTCAGGCGTTAGACCGCAATCAAAATACTATGATACTGACATTTCAACCTGAGAAAATGATAAACAAAATGCGAGTTGTAAAGATGTACAGAGATGTAAAGTAGCCTATATTCACACTTCAATGTTTCCCCCCCACACATTAGGAAATATGACGTTATGCGCTTATAGGCTATAGCCTACTTCGCGACAGCATCAACAGACCTGCGGATGCGTAAAAACCACGGCACCTAGAATGTGCAAATTCTGCGTTGTCTCACAAGAACTACTGTGAAATATGAAACTTCTAAACATCCATATGCAACTAAAGGCATGTTTACTCTGCGATTGCCATTAAACATATCCGAGTAGAACTTACGCATGCTTTTACGCATGCTTTTGCTATCGTTCACATTTTTTATTTAAATTCTTTTCTGGGAAATGTCGAACTAAATTCGGAAAAATATCTGAACAGCACACCTATTCAGACTTATTTTGGTAGTGA
>NC_084997.1:9243975-9248975 GCF_963854185.1 Sardina pilchardus
CTCCTGCACACACACACTAGCACCCACCCACGCACACTTACACGTCCACACCCAACACACACACACACACACACACACACACACACACACACACACACACACACACACACACACACACACACAGACACACAAAGACACACACACACACACACACACACACACACTCACACACACACACACAGACACACACATACACACACACGCCATTACCTCCACTTGAAATGCAACAAGCATCTATATCGAACATATGCATTCTGTCCTCTGACCTTATTGACAAAACAAAACAGGAAATTTCCTTTCTGGGGCGCGGTAGGGAAAGTGCTAACGTTTCCTTGGGTGGACATGTTTCCGATTAAATTAACTTTAATGAACCCGGCACTCACTGATTACTGAACTAGAAAAAAAAAATGCCTACCGGTGAAGGCATACCCTGGCAGGTTGTAAGGAAGAAAGGATTCTCTGGACGGAGGACAGTGTGTTTCTAAGTGGTGAAAAATGCCCCAGTCTTTGCAGTCATTCAGTGGCTTAAGAGGCAGTGAGTTGGATAACCAGCAAATGATGCATTAGGATCTCTCAGGCAAGGCCTGCAGTGGGGCAGGAATGCGAGGCAAGGAGCACATTTGTTACGTTCGCATTCCCAACGAGTGGGCCAGTGGCACAGGGGGGAATAGAATAGTGTGTTTAATCACATTACTCAAGTCTATTACCCTCACGTTAGAGCGTGCTAAATTACCAGACACAGAGCAGACAAATACAAGCCAAGCCCCACACATCAAAGATCAAATGAGTATATGGGCCCACGTCCTATACACTCGCATAGGATCTCACTAAACTAAATGTCTCAGTGCCCTAAAACGCTTAACCTAGAAATGCTGACAGGCTCTTGTACTGAAGATGTGATTATGCTTGTTTAGCCTCGCTCTCTTTTCGGTAATTCAGAGGATATATTTATGTACATATAGCTGGTGAGTTCATGCCTGACATCATTTCCTAGCTTGCTGATGTATTTCCTCCCGGAGGTAAAGGTGCAAAGTGGGCATGTTTCAGTCCTGCGCTGTAATCAGTTATCCTTCATGACATGTTCTCAACAGTGTACAACAGAAAACACCTCAAACACTTCCTTAGATTGTGTGGTTGAATCAGTAGAGGAAGGAATAATGTTCTTATAATTATATAAAATATTAATCATATAATGTTTGGCTTGGGGTTTTAAGGAATAAAAATGATTGCTATGAATGAATGTTGTTTTTCTATCCTATTTTTGAGTTGCAAAAAGAGCAAGATGGCAAAAGAGCAAAAGAAAATCTTTTTTTTTTGTTTCAGCCAGAGAAAGCCTACGCCTGTGATGGGCTGTCAGAGTCAGGATGGACATTTGTGTATTTCCTGAGAAATCAGAGGTGTGCCCCTAAGATATTGCATCAACTTTGTCAACTGGCACATCCAAACAGAAGGCTCATGGCATATTCGGAGGGAAAACGGGGGAAGGAGAAAAAAATGGTCCGTTTTGACATGCCAGATTTTGAAAGTTCAAGCAGAAAACCAATTATAATGAGCACCGCAAAGCCTGCAGCCCCCACCCCCTCCCCCATCCCATTCCAGCCGCAGATACTAAAAACATTAGAAAAAAATAAAGAAACAGAAAAATATAGGAACCCAGTGCTCTGCCACTACCTGAGAGTGACTATGTGCAACGCAACCACACAAGGACAGTTCATATAAATAGTCTATGTTTGCGGCTCAGTCTCCACCCAGACCTTATTCAAGCACAAATCAAATCAAGTCTGGATTAGAAAGTAAAAGAGTGTGGTTTAAGGGAATCTATCCCACAGGAGCCGCAGTCTGATTCATCAAACACAGCTTAAGTGTATAGTATATATTATGCTCGTGTGGGTCTACTGTTCTGCGGAGAAAACACAGAAAATATCATATATTATTGTGTGCTTACAGCTCTGTATAAAGCGAGTATATTATATCACGGCGTGAGCTGTTGCATTTTAAAATTCCTCGGCTCGTTTTTTTTTTTTTTTTACCCTCCCAAAGGGTGCACACGCTGGTGGGTCTCCGTCCACGCCGCCGCCTCCCCCGAGCATGGCTCTCAGAGCCGCGGAGGGTGGGAGGTCGGAGTGTGTGTGTGTGTGTGTGTGTGTGTGTGGGGAGGAGGGGTGGGGGTGTTGGGGAGCTGTGTGCAGCAGCAGACAGTGGAGCTCCAGCCCTGGGTTTAGCAGGGCTTTGTCATCTCAGAGGGAGATTAGGGACAGACACATGTCAAACCCAGCCGAGCCGGCCGCAATAAAACACCTGCCACCCCACCTCCCTACACACACACACACACACACACACACACACACACACACACACCTCCCTTCACAGACACACACACACACACACACACACACACACACACACGTCTGGGCATATACACACGTACGCATTCACAAAAACATGCTCAACTCTTGACCACTCCACTTGAGCACTAAACATCCCTCTTAAGAGCTGACAGCATACAGACTCTCACTATCAAGAGACAGTGTGTGTTTGAGAGAGAGAGTGGTATTTAACTCTACTCTAACACTGCATGCAAAAACTCCACCGTCTTGGCATGCATACACATTCAACAGACTAACAGTAGAGGAAATAGGCAGAATTTAGCTGACAAGAAACACACATCACACTTGCCGTGTCTATGGCGGCCACCTTCCTATCTCTGACAGGACTCTGTGCGACGCCATAGAAGGACGTGGGCTTGAGCAGGACTCCCCTGCATGGCGGATGGTGAGCGGGCAGGGTAGCCAGTCAGCCAGAGAGGCCCAGGAACCCTCAGGAATATGAACCGGAGATCAGAGATTTTTTTCCTAAACAGGGACAGAGCATTGAAATACTCGGGAAGGTAGCAGGCAGGCAGCCTGAATCACTGACCTTCAGGCAATATCTCCATCCACACAGCGAACGGCAGACACGCACAATCCATCAAAAGGCACGTGAACTTTCTCTCCTCAAAGGTTCCCTGGATGGATCACGCTCATCAGTTTGGATATGAATATTACATAGATGCAGCGAGCGCATTGTCTTCACTGTTAGCTTTAGATCATTCTGTGCATTTCGGCTGCATGTGGATTGCAAATGGCGGGCCTCTGAAGTAAAATAGACCTCGGCTAAATCAACATTCAACCGCACTCCAGGGGAGCTCAGAGAGACCACAAACGCATACACTTTAGATTGTTTACAGCATACAAAATTCACCCTCGTCTCCCCAGACTTAAAGATATGCCTCCCCACCCTCTGCTGTTTGGTTATGTATTTAAAATAAAAAAAGAAGAAAACACACACATGTTCAATTTAGTTTTTTTTTCCTTACACAATTTGCTCACGGGTTTCACAATTTGAAGTAGTGTTTTGCTTTGCACGAAGCCTTTCTCATGTTGTTATGAATTTAACAAAAAAAGAAATAGCAAAATCAATAAAATGTATATGAAATATGTGAGGTGTGTGTGTGTGTGTGTGTGTGTGTGTGTGTGGAGGGGGGGGTGAGGGAACAGGCATGGAATTGCCCTTCCGCGGGTCCCCTGCGGAGCCCTGGCGAGATCAGTGTTAATTTCCAGGCTGCCTTTGATTGGGCGGCCCTGGTCCGCCTGTGCGGGCGACACGGCTAGCACAGGTCAGCGGCTGGTGCAGCGGAGCATGAAACAAACAAATAGAGAAAGCCACCTCCTGGCATTCCACTCTCACCCCGCACACTGGCGCCAGCCTGCCCGCCAGGTCCACGCCACCGCCAACCTGCAGCACACTAGAGCAAGAGAGGGAGAGAGAGAGAGAGAGAGGGAGAGAGAGAGGGGAGGGAGAGAGAAAGAGAGAGGGAGAGAGAGAGAAGGAGAGAGAGAGGGGTAGAGAGAGAGGGGGAAGAGAGAGAGAGGGGAGGGAGGGAGAGAGAATAGAGAGGGTGGGGGAGAGACAGAAAAAGAGAGGAACAAAAAGAAGTGGGTTGTGGGAGAGAGAGATATTGAGAGATTGAGAGAAGAGGGAAAGAAGCTGAAAGGGAGAGACAGAGCAAGGCTGATGAGAGACAGGAGTAAAGAGGGGGATGAAAAGGCAGTGAGAGGAGAGGAGAGCAGAAGAGAAGAGAGGGAAGTGGAAGGGGATCCAGAAAGAAAGAAAGAGAGAGAGAGAGAGAGAGAGAGAGAGAGAGAGAGAGGGAGGAGGAAGGGAGGGTGAAGAAAAGTGGGCGATCATCCTGTGATAAAATAGGGGAGATCTGTCTGATTATCACAGAGGCTGGTGGCGTCAGACAGACAGTTGGAAGTCATCTCAAAACTCAGGAGAAAAGAGGAGAGACAAGGGGTCACAATTATATCCTGCTAGGCGCACCTCCCCTCCTCCTCATGAACTGAGGTAATGTATTCCCTTAGTTCCTGTACGCCCCCTGCACTGGGGGAAATTCTAATTAAGGGCAGGGGGAATTTTGACACATGTGAGGCAGAGATCAATATTTAGCACGATAATCAGCAATTCCTGATGGCTTGACAGTGTCACTGTGTGTATGCCTGCCTGTGTGTGTGTGTGTTTGTGTGCGTGAGAGAGAGAGAGAGAATGTGTGTGTGTGTGTGTGTGTGTGTGTGTGTGTGTGTGTGTGTGTGTGTGTGTGTTATAACTCTCCATTATTCCCAGGAAGACTGGAGGCAGAGCGCGGCTGACGGGCAGACGTAGCCCCATCATGAATCACACAGAGCCATGACTCTTTTGGCATCTCCGCTGTCTCCCGTTTTATCTTCATTCATCCCTTTTAGGGGGGAAAAAGCTCCGTCAAACACGGGCGGTGAGAGGTCCTTTAAGGCAGCTTAGAGAGCCAGGAGGGAGAAGAGACAGACAAACAGAGGAGAAGAAGGAGGGAAAGAAAGGGCTGTTTAGCTTTGCCTGTGTGTGTCTGTGTGTGTGTGTGTGTGTGTGTGTGTGTGTGTGTGTGTGTGTGTGTGTGTGTGTGTGTGTGTGTGTGTGTGTGTGTGTGT